>NW_026848369.1:0-227190 GCF_030435595.1 Desarmillaria tabescens | reverse complement strand
TCCCTTTCTGAGATTGGCAACATTGATATTCTTCAAGAAGTCCAAGGTTTCTTCTGTTTTCTTCCTTCATTATGAAATGGTCTTTTAATACGCTGCACTACCCCAGACCATCACCGGCGCAGCTCCAACGACACGATGGAGCAACTTCACGTCTCTGTTTCCTTACGTGAAATGTATGAAGAAGGCCTTTTGGAGGATGGTCGCATCTTGAACGCTTTGTCTCTACCTTGCAGCACTTCATACAGCGGTCACCTTTACAGTCGTAAGGCACAATTTATCTCGTGTTTGCTAAAATGGTGATGTCTTTTAGGATTGTTTGAGTCACATACGAGCATTCGAACAGACGTCTGACCTACCTGAGGACATCTATACAGCGGAGTATCCTGTCTCGGTGACAAGTTTCTGGTTGGTTGCCAGAAAGGAGCCATTAGTTACATTCATCCAGATTGTTTTGGTGTCGGTACCATCATTGAGGTTCTTTGCAGGCGGAAGTTGTGGTACGTGTTTAAGCATGGTGGATGTAATAATAGACAGGACAGCCGTATCGATGAGTACATTAATGATTGGGCACCTGGATTTATTCCAGATCCAGAGGAATGGACTGCAGAGGTTGTCTTGCTTGAACCTGGTTCTGCCTTGTACGTCATCATGCCCTATCTGTCTTGAAATGCGCTAACACAGATGCAGCTACATGCATCCCAACACTCACCATGCAGTGGTGACCCTGGAGAATTCCATCGTAAAAGGTCACCATTTCTACTCCACGGTCACACTCTCGAAAACTGTCTTGGGCTGGGTTCATACCTGTATGCTCGGTTATACTATTACAAACATTTTGCATGTTGAGCTCCAGGAGGTTCTCCTTCGTATGATGTGCTACTTTGGTGCAGTGATCAGTGATCAAGGACCTGAAAGTAAGTAAAAATCTCGCAGTGACTGTCCTTCTGGTCCTGATAAATGGTATCAAGATCATGACACAGATATTCCCACCATGACAAGAGATGGACCTCTTGACTTCATTGCGTTAGGAAATCTCTGTCTATTTGCACCTGCCTTGTACGCCTGTGTCACTGAGACCGAGGGAGAATCGAAACCTGCAATTGCCATGGCAGCCGGCGCATACATATCCACAATACAGTGTTTGCAGATGAAATATTGTCTGGTTTTTTCTCGATGATGACAAAGATGTTGCTGTGCAGTCCCCGGAATCAATGATTGCGTGTCAATGACCGGGTCACCTGAGTGTTGGGTCCCTGGATATCGCTGATTTTGCTAGGAGCTCTGCTGCTCATTTCAGGCGATCTTGATTCTTTACGCTGAGACGGCTTTGCAAGCACAGAGGGCTTTAGGACAACATGAATCGGTCTTGTTCGATACTGAGATGTTTCAGCAAGATATTAAGGATGCCATGGAACCTATTTGCAGATGGAGCTATCATCTGAGTTCCTCAAGGCTTAACAACGCCGGAAGATGAAGGTTTTGCTCCTTAGGCCAATATTTTTGGTTCGGCCCAAAATGGCTGAAGTCCTACGTACGTGAGGGTGGTTTCCTATCCTGACTGGGTCTGACCTGTTGCATAGAATCTGATGCCCTGGAGGATTGGTCGGAAACCGTCGACTATGATTGTCTGATGGTGAAGAAGAGGGACCCTAAGGACGAAGAAGACTACCCCCCAACCAATGTTTCAAACATAAATGATGGGATTCAAGTGGCATGGATATGACCGGGGATGATGATGATTCAAGGACAAGTCAGAATCGACATCAGAGAGAGATTCTAATGCTGGCTCAGAATACAGGCCTGGACTCTGAGTGTCTTTAATGAACAAAAGTATAAATACCTTGTCAAAACATTGTGAATTGTTCTATGTGAAACGGTGTGATTGTATGTGATGTCTCAGTATATTGGTTGATGTTTGGTGATTGTGGTCTTAGCCGAAGGTGAAAGTTTCCCTATCAGATGTGCTCAGTTGTGTGAAATTTTTCTGTTTCTGAGTGTGATTTCCTTCACGGTTGCAGTGGGAAAGCTATGATTGATCTTGAATCATTACATAATGATGTCCAAACCTCCGAGTTTCCTCCGAGCTGTAGACGATGAAATGCCTAAGTGACTCGGGTTTCTTATCGGCTTTCCTCACCCTTGCGATAATCATTCCTTCCTCTCCGCTGCATGTCACTCGGGCCTGTAAACATATCTTCGATTGTAAAGATGGAACTTGGTTGTAGTGGTGGAACTGCTCGACGTCCTCTTCGTCGTTTGGCGAAGGTAAAATGCTGGTTCTGCCATCGATGAAAATAGACATTACTCCATATCCTAGTAACACCATCGGCAAATCGGATATTTTATGTTCTAGGTATCCTTGTTACCATGTCGCCGGTCCCGTAATACTTATTGGTCTTAACTTGAAAGAAATGTTTTGTTACCTTGCTCCCACAGGGGAGTCGAGAGTTTGTCTTAGGCATTACAATGTACTATCTGCTGTATGGGTATCCAGGAAGCGTGATAGCTCTCTCAAAAGGATGGAAGGTCGGTGCACTGCCGACATCCGTAGGTCTTCTGAGATAATTGCCAGCATAGGATAGGGTTACAGCAGTTTTCATAAATATGCGGAATCCCTGTTTTGAAAAATCTGTGTGGTCCTATTTACACCCCATGTCGGCCTGGTAAGAGAAGCACTCATGATCAGCACTCAGCTTTGAGGCAATTTTATCGTCTTGCATTCAGAACGCGCATTTATATCCTATATTGATCTTATATCATTTGTTTTCTGGGGATAATTACCACTGGAATATATATGCCGACATAGTATGGTCAAATTACAGACTTGCAATATAAAGAATTGCCAGGAGTGAAGACAGTCATGGTCTGACAGACTGATATCAATACCGCTGTGGAGATGCAGAGTCCGACAATGGATGCATGTCAGCACCTCAGCATGGCATATCAGCCTATCTTGCAAAAGAATGTCACTGCAGTCTATGAGGCAAACATTAAATGGACCGAATCCAGGAGTTGAAGACTCAGATGTTGAATGTTGGTTCTCAAGGTTTGTCTCGCTCCTGCCTGCATAGTACATCGCAACCATATGATATGCCACAGGAGTTGGGTACAGCTGATAAATATCTTCTACACCTTTAGAAACCTGACAAGGGCATCGCAGAACAGATGGTACTGTTTCGGGGCATGGTAGTGGTGGAAAGAGAGAAGGCCGGGGCCCTGCGATCCAAATACAACCACATAACTTTTTCAGAACTGGAATTCCACATAATTATGAAAAGCGCTATAATGGGAGATTCAATGATGGCGATCAGTCTTTACATAATTCCGGTTCGGTAAGTACAGTCATCACCCGGTCTATTGTACAGGCAAATTTCTGCAACATTTTTAAGCTTCCCTCAGAATTCTTTCATTCTATAAAGCAATTCACATTATTTAGCATATGCTCAAGAGTATATATTATAATTTTGAGGTGATTCAATGGTGATTTGATGGTGTGGTGAAATTTTTTGTCCAAAGTCCCAAATTACCAGCTACCGGGACTTTTGTACACTGGATCCCATGCACCAAATTTGGGCCATGGTTTCCTGGTTTGGATGATTTTCTCACAGCTCTGACCAGTCGTTTCACCTATAACACCACAGCAACTGATCTTTGACCCATGGCCCCGCAGGACAATTTCATCCTTTTAACTTGAAAATCAATTTTAAGCGTTAATATATGCACCCCACTGCCTTCACCCTTTCTCTAAACCTATATTGGTGTTTTGCCAAAATTCATACTCTTCACTATTGATTTCTTCCTGACTGATACATGGACTCTTACCTTGATTTTTGTTAGCCATATGATAACCTATATGGTATTCCATCAAAAATAAAATTGAGGTTGTTTGAGAGTGAAATAAGAAGTTATATTGAAATGTACAAAGAAGTAGTGGTGTTCAATAGACTGTACCAGATGACGAAAGCCAAACGAAAAAGCACGTTGAAGTATATCCTATCTGAGTTGTCACACAAATTTTAACATCTTCCACATTTTTGATATCAGTGTGATGTATGACTGAATTTCCATAATAAAATGCAGGTCTGTGCAATGGCCTAATGGGTGCAAAGTATTGAAGTTAGGTGTATGAACTCAATCAAGCTTATTAATTGCACGATGTACACTATTACTGGCCCAAAAAATGACACATTTCTTCCAATGAATACAAAGAAAGTATTCAATTTTAAATATGGTGAGGGTTTATATAATGTTGTCTGAAAAACTACTAAAGGATCTTCTGCGCATATTGAATGCTTTAGTTTTGGAACAGTTAAGAATTAGTAGAGGAGCTCAATACTATAAAGTGAACATATGTAGGGAGTTCACAATTAACATAATACCGTTTCTAGTTGCATCAAATCATTTTCTCCCTTCACTTTAACCCCTCCTCTTCTACCTGTGTATGCTCCATATGTTTCTCCACGTTCTTTGCCCTTCTATAGAACTCCAAAATTAGAACAGAATGACAGTCATGTGGGCAATGATGTCAGATAGATCACAAAGATGTGGCAACATCTGATAACAATCTCTTTTCCATACTTCCACCAGCCCGCAAAATGACATCTGTTATTGGTGCGGATGCTCACTATTATGGATCAAGCACTTTTACCTTGCAAGCAACCCCTGCACGCCCAGAGGTTTTGAAAAGGGGGGCTTCCAAATCGCAGCCAGCTGACATCACAAAAGGCATGACTGATATGAAACAGAACCTACGAGACCTCACTCTTGTTCCAAAGGCTGCTGAAGCCTCCCCTCCCCCCATCGCCATTTCATGATGCTCCTCTCGAGCTACGAGGCTGGCTGAAGGGTCTGGATGATTGTCTTCCTGGTGAAGTGTATGAGAAAGTTCTTGACTCCGAAAGTCAGTCACGGATGGAGGAAAACTTTGAGAATGTATCTGAAGCAGTTCATGGTTGGTAAGTACCTTTGCCATTTTATTTTATGGAGGACCTCACATTTTAGTTAGCTGGGAATTTCTCAAAGACAAAGTAATTGTTACAATTCCTTGTGTCACCCACGATTCCACACTAGATACTATTGCAGCAGCATTACATGCTAACTGGCATGCCACCATCGGATTGAGGATCCTAGCTGGCACTCATATCCCTCTCTCTGAAGGCCATTGGAAAGGGCCAGATATTCTCATATTTGACCGGGGACTGAATTGGGAGGACCCAAAAATCTTCCAATCGATTACAACTGGCCGGTAGTCGTATTCGAGGTTGCTTACTCCGAGTCGAAACCCAGAGTCAAAAAGGATATCCTTAGACTCATGTTCGGCACACACGGCAGAGCACTGATGGGCATAGCCATCAAGTTGAAGTACAATGACGAAAGGCTCATCAGTGTCGAGATCTTCGTGTATTATTTCTCAGGAGAAGGCAACTTCTTTCCTGAAGAAGCGGAGCCATTTAGCGCCGGTGAAATCTATGTCAACCAGGACGGGAAATTGTATCCTATTTCAGAGAGGCACAAGGAAGACAAGTTGTTCCAAATGGTCTGTGCAGAAGTAAAAGGCAAAAGGCATTTTTATGAGTGCTCCTTGGCCAGTAATTGGATTGTAAGATTTTTTGTTGCTCCTGTGCTGTCCAATTGTTTATTTCTGGCCTCCAGATTGATGACAATCACCACAGTTCCAAAGAAGACCTCGTAATCCCACCCGATTTTTTGAAGCATGTACCTGATAGAACAAAAATGGTTATATCTGCTGACAGCCTCTGGTCCGATCTCAAAAAGGGATACCAAATGACCGGATACTTCAATTCGGTTTTCGAGCATTTCAAGAAAGATGGTATGCCTGGTAACGAGTTAAAAATCACCTGCAAACGACAGGGATTGCATGATGGGGATGTTCACAGGAGTGATGGAAGTGAAGAGCAGGTGAAGAAGAAGGGAAAGCACCATTAGTTCATCTTTAGTTTTTACACATTTGGAATTCTAGTGTAGTTATCTTCACGCAAATATCTTTTGTATATGTAACAGTCGCTGCAAATATGTTACCATGCCAATAATGTGATATCAGGAATTTGAGAATAGATGAAGCTTAAGTAGCAGTCGTCATTGTGGTCAAAAGGCTTCAAAGGTGTAAGCGCTGTAAACGTAGTAGGCAATCAGGCCGGGTATACACCGAGTTCGACTTTTCAATAAATCCTGCCTTTTCCTTACAGATGCATAAGGGTCCAGACTGTTCTTGAGTACACGGAACCTGTGTTTTCATCACGATTGCCAGACCCAAGGTACGAGGGTCCCGGCAACCCGACTATGACACAGGTCTCTGGCTTGTTGAGGCCCACCCCAAACCTGGCTTTTTACTTGGGATATTGGTTGGACCTCTAAGTTGAAGGCAAAGCATTTTGATTATTTTATTAGAATTCTCCTACTTGTATGAGTTATGGTAATCTCTCTGGGGAGAGTGTAAGAGCAATGAAACAGAAGCTCCGTTCTCCCCAGGGTCTTATAAATATGATGAAAAGGGGTAGCTGATCATGTCAGTGTGAATCCCATGGAAGCAGGATGCGTTAAACCTCTGGTGCTGCCGATGCTCTGAACCGTGACTTCCTGTTGGGATTTGGCAACCCGGCATCATGCCGAAGTTGCTTATTAAGGTAGAAGTAGTAGGAAAAGCATGGAAAGTTCTAGTAAAATAGTATTTAGTATAAAAGTAGGTACTGTAGAGTAGATCCTCATGCATTTGCAGAGCTCAGCCAAGCGCAATACTATTGGCTTGCTACCGCACATGTAACACTGGGAACGGACCGATACCCCATTTTCCAACACTTCCAGGTAGCGAATATTTGATTATGCAAGGATCCCGGTCCTTCAAGCCAAGTACAGGGTAAGTCCTTATTCTGTGCTCTCGCAGCAATTAGACTTGCATAAAACAAGTTTTAAACCCATTATAAGTAGTCATATCCATAAGTTCAGTTTTACAGCAACAAGAAATATCTGGAGTCGAGATGTGGGTATCAATTGCTTCATTCAGATCATCCATACTTATCTCAATGATATTAGACTTAGGGATGATAAATTATAGTCATATGCAGCTTAGGAATGTGCACCATACTGTTACAGATACAACCGTAGCAATAGGGAGGGTCAGATGTGTGATTATGGGTCAATTCTGGATCGGTTATGTATTCAATTATGGACTTGATTACAACGCCCATGACCGACACTGAATGAATTGGTTTCATGGCGGACAGGGCTTCTGAAGAAGTCCAGCGCATGGTTGAAGGCATAATCGGCCCATAATCGCATAACTGACTCCGTAAATGACAAATTTATGAATTACTTGAATACAAGTATGCGATAGCAGAGCAAGATGGGATCTTTCCCAAGGAGAATAATCTCAAAGTGCTCTGTTATCTCCATGAGTATCTTATCAGTGCTCTACAAAGCAGAGGAACAGCGGTGTGGTAAGACAGATGCGCCAGACGCGTGAAAGGTCCATGGGATATCTTATATGGATAATAGAACTCCACGCAGGTTTTCGCAGAATCGCACTTCAAAACGGAACTGATGATGCATCAGTGTTGCTTGAATCACATGGTGCATGCGACTGCCATTTAGAGCTTTTCCGAACCATGAGGACCTCATTACCTTGCTGAAAAGCAAGGTCAACCCACAGTCATAAATTTTCCTTTTCCGTCGTCTGCCAAAAGCAATTAAGTACAAATAGGTGGCTGTGCTCAATCCAGCAGTCCTCTTCCTACTCTCGCATCTGCCAAAACCAAACAAATACAACGTAGCCGTGCAGCATGTCAAGACTCAGTACTCAGTACTCAGCTGTTTACCATCTCGACTCTATCGCACCTGCAGCACTAGCTTCAAAAAGTCGCCTCGCACATTGAATATTGAACGTTTGAACCTGAACATCTGGGGAATTGCTTAAGAATTGGATCGTGAGCGACTAATACCTTCTCTGTATTTTCCCTTTGCTGATGCTCATGCGTCGCACTTTATAGTCTGTTCCACTTACGAGGACTAGTACTACTCGCTGTGCTGTCCTAGCACAATTAACACTGCATCTGTCCTTCTTGCCATCAACAAGAAGCACACTTTCTAACTTCGTCTCTGGACACTTGCAGAGGGAAAGTCTCCCTTTGGCATCCCATGCTCAATACACGAGAACATTGTACCCAACAAGATCATTATCACGTATATCAGCCCGCAAGACGAGGATTGGTACAAGCTTGTAAAAGGACCACAAGGTGATAGTCGAGGTACTAAAGGAGCTCATCCAGGGGGAAAATACAGGAAAAGGCGAGGCAGAGTGGAAACTGAATGCTTTTCTGGCAGAGGGAATAGCCAAGGATGACCAGGACCATGGAGCTAGGTGTGATCGCCTGGACCACCTATCTCATAAGCCTATATGGGAATGAGCTTGCCCATCTACTGTTCATGGTCCCGATGAAGCTTTCAGCCGCCATCGATATATTATATTCAGGTTTGCGCATGATGCACGCAGTCCAATATGATACTGGTGAGTACATCTGTTAGTGCTCTACGCCATTGATCCTTATCTGTTCACTAGATTCTGCTATTCTCTCCTCCCACTTGCCATGTATCCACCACACCATGACAAATCGACATCAACCCCAACCCAACGACCCATCCCCACGACCCTCCTTCAGTCGGACATTCCCTTCCGATATTGCGTCATCCCCTACCACTCAACGACATCTACCTGTTCCCGCTGCGCTGGTCTTTCAATGGCTAGTAACATGCGTTGTTGGAAAGTAGAAGAGGACGTTGCCTCCTGTCTGGTGCGAGGAGGGAGTGAGTATGCCTGGAGACTGCATGAAATATGACCCCACCCCATCCTGGTGTGTAGGTGTCCGAGTTTTGGCTGGAGACAATGGATCGTCTTCCGGCAAGCAAGACGTCTGTGCCTAGACAATGTATTCAAAACCGGTGAACACACCCATGGCGAAACTTCGCATAGGGTAGGGATGGCAGGTAGTCTTAGGAGGGACTGGTTTTACCTAGACGCCATGTATCGACGTCCGGCAAGCGAGAGCATGGCATCGGGGTATTGCTGGGGATACAAGGAGTATAGGGCTAGGGTAAACTGGACATAGTACGCATGTCGCACGATGTCGACTGTCTTCGTTACTGATTGAGATCCTTTGCATCTAGCTGTTATTGTACACCTCGCACCCCAGCCTCTCCCTGGATGACGACTTTTGCATGGACATGATGTATCGACATCTGGCGAATGAGCACACGGCGTCATGACACCGGTCGGAATTTTGGAATAGATTATGGGTCTGAGTTCGGGGACTCTTATTAGAGATGGTTTGGCACTATGCAGTGTGGATTTTTCAATGTACAAATGATCTGTGAGGTATACGACTGGTATATCGGTGTTCAAAGAAGCAGACGTGCCATGCAAACACTTTGTAACATATTGGTATGACTTACGTAGATCAACCCAACGAGGAATCGTCGCTTTCAGTGTTTCCTTACATGTTTTGAGTCAGGAGCATTGCCAATGAAAAGGTCAACTCGAAAGAGACAGCAATAGGGTTCAAGGACAAGATTCAGCAAGGTCGTACTCGCCTTGGCACGCAGCAGGCACTTGTTCTCAAATGCCATCATACCGTTCTTGGCAGTCATGACCTCCATTTTGCTTCTAAACACATCCATTCGTAAAGACGTTGACACTGTGATTCGGAATCCTGTTACAGTCTCTCAACAAGACAAGGCTATTCAGGAGAAGCGAGCGGAGACCAAGACATGAACCACACAGGATGAGACTTCAACTGCGGTCTCTGAAGCGTCAATCAAGGCGTCGACGGGTTGCCCTCGTGTGTTCTCTATCTTGCCGAAATGCTGAAACCAACCTGTAGATATCCTTGACATTCGAACATCCTGATGTAGCCTGGCTTGCTCGGTTCTTCTATCCTCAGGGGCAAAATGCGAGCTGGCAGCGGAGCATGTTTTGCTGTTCATTTAAGTGCTTCCACAAAATTCGTCTGCCAATTTCAGGTAACCCATCTCAGTCATCTGAACGAAAGAAATGCACGAAAAACCTTACACTTTGTAGATACAAGTGTATTGTCCATGGATAAGCAGATTTCACAAAACCAGCAAGGTCCCACATGCCCCGGCATGCGGCAGGCACTTGTATATATAGATCACTTCGATGTATTAAGAATAATATCCGATGACTAAGCAAGTCATCGAGGCAGATGCTCCATTCCAAATACGTTCAGCCATCGAGGACGGGATCAACACAAGCGTAAAGTTCAGCCATTTTATAAAGAGTAAAGCTTTTCAAATATATACTGATTGTGTCCACTTGGGGCAGTTTGTGTTATCATACGAGTAGTATATTTGTCCGCCGGTGCGGGTTATTACAGGGAACACTAGAAAGGTCGCTATATCTTATACCACAAGGAATAGACAGAATTTTTTTACAAGGTGATTGAAATTAAAATAGAAAGCCAACGAGGAGGTTGATTAACAAGTAGAATAATTGAATGCATTGGTAGGCGAAGCGTGTAGAGTGGATATAAATCATGAACGAGAACTAACGTTGAACCACTGGCATGGCTGGAAAAAGTCTTTAGATTTCCACTAGACACCCACATGAAAAACTGGGATGGAAGAAGACATCATAGGAAGCAGGAGGGTACTAATATGACGGGCAAAAGTCATCTGGTAGATTGTGAGAAAATTTTTGTCAGACATATCAAGATTCAGGATGATATTGTGGCCCCAAAATTTAATTCTATGTGCAGTCGGTATGCGCAAACAGATCACGATGTTCAATGTTCGACACAGCCAGACTTATAACCGTCATGTAACCCTCAACACACTCGTCATCTTCCTTACACAAGGGGGCGATTTATCACCCAGTGATTAGCCAACTTTGATGTACTAAAAATAGATCATAATGACTAAGAAGGTCATTGAGCCCGATGCTCCATTCCAAATACATTCGGCCATCGAGGACGGGATCAAAGCAAGCTCAAGTTCCACCTTTTTATAAGCAGTAAAGGTTTGGATATATGCTGCTAGTTTTAACATATTTGCATCGATCGGTGCCGGTTGTTTCAATGAAAACTAGAAAGTTCTTTATATCTAAAAGACGAGGAAAGAAGTGAGACATACTGGGAAGACGAACTTCGCATTTTGGAGGATCTAAATCACATGCCGTCCACTAGAGATGGGACTACGCAAATTTTATGTAAAATTTCTGCCAAGATTGACCTCCGAAAACATTACCTTATCATGCGCATTCAGGTTTCCCTCAAGTTCTCATTTGTCCGGTGTGACAGTGGGAATAGCAGGAAATGTTTTGCACGCCGATTGAAATGAAAATGAAAAGTGAAAAGAGGAGGCTGATTAGCGGCACAGAATAATTGAATGCAAAGGTAGGCCAAGTGTGTAGAGTGTATACAAATAATGAATGAGAGCTAACATTGAAACACTGGTGAAGGATGGCTGCCTAGCATCTGTGGAATCGCACTTGACTCCAAAACGGCGGAACTGGAATGGAACATGGTCTCAGACTCCCAAGGGAGGTACTAAGATTCAGGGTGAAAGGCATCTTGTAGATTGGGAGAAAACTTATTTCGGAAGAATCAAGATTAGGGATGCACATCATTTTGTGGGAAACATGAGAAACTCTTGTGGCTGACTCCGCAACTTTGAATCGTCCATTCCCATGGTGATCATTTCTTTTCACTAACCAGCATGTTACAAGAACTACACCACTCTGTGAATGCAGCCAACCTTAGTGAGTGTCTTCTTCAAGTCCACAGCAGGCAGACACGTGGAAAACTTGCTTTATTCATGCTTCTGACATATTTTCTTGGAACAGCGGGTTATGGAGCAGCAAAAAAGGCCGAAACCAGGGAATGGCTCAAGAACAGCAGAGCTCATTGGATTGAAAAGGGTGGTCGCAAGGAGGAGCCTTTACAACGGGGAAGGGGCAACTCTTGTCCTCCCCAACAGTTAAAGCCTCGGCAGAAAGTCTGGTTGAAGTCTCCTCTTCCCAATATTCGCCTGGAAGGCCAGCATTCCCGCCTGACTCAATTTTGAAGATGTGCCAGCTCCTGAGTGATCAAGTGACGCAATGGGGTCGGAAGAAATATCCAACCTGCGCATTCCAACTGGAATGGCAACAAATAAGTTGCCCTGTCTACCAGCTCCCAATCATCGATGTCAACCTGTTAACAAGCATTCATGTACCAGACATTCGTGGGGGCTGGCAAAGTCTGCCTTCAATAGACCCAAACCTCCTAGTGTCCGGTCAACAAGGTGATTTCTGCCGTCTCCCAGAAAGGAAGTGGTCTCGGTCTGAGACCTCTTCCTCTATGCACAATGTGTTGAAGAAAGCGAAATTTGATCCATGTTTCTCCTTTTCTCCAACCGGAATCCTCTTACCAGAGGTTTGGGTTCCTCGAACAAATTCCTGTGTCACCTTTGAATACTTTCCGCTTGTGTCCAATGTAGGTTAACCGACCACTTTCTTGTCTCATTGCCTGATTAAAATCTAGCCTGAAGAGCAAGGAAAGCTTGCACTTTTCGAAGCTTGCTACAGGATCCCAACCTGGCTGGATCCAGTCATCCTGTCGATGAAATTCAACGAGGCATTCGAAAATCCTTCTCAGACAATGATGGCTTTTAAGAACGCTAACTTTCACCTATATGATACTTGGGCCTATCCACTGGATTGGTCTTTGAGGTCTCTATCAGAAATCGGTGATATTGACCAAGTTCACGTCTTGGAAGGTGTGGGTTTTCTTTTTCATCGAAAAATGTATCCTAATGTGGACTGTAGGGCATTGACGCTCACGTGAGAGCAGTATGACTATCAAGATGTCTCTATGATGGAGGGATTGAAGAAGGGGGTCGCATTTTCAACTTTCTCTCTCTGCCTGGTCATGATTCTCCCATCAACCACCCTTTACATTCGTAAGCTGGCATTTTTTCCTAAGGTTTTTCTAGTGCACTTTAACTTCATTAGTATCTTGTTGAGCCACATCCATGCCTTTGACAATACGTCCGATCCGGCCAATGAAATTTATAAAAGGGAATATCTGGCCTCGGCGACGAGCTTCTGGTTTGTGGCAAGGAAAGGGGCTACCACCAAGGTTGGGACAGACAGTCTTGGTGTCGCTACTGTCATCGAAGTCCTTTGTGGGTGCCAGATGTGGTATGTTTTCCGACATCGAGAGCCCCAAGAAGTTGAGGTCCAGGGTGAATGGGAACCTGGATTTATTCCGGACGCCAAATTCTGGACTGCAGAGATTGTCCTGCTTGAACCAGGTTCTGTGTTGTATGTCATGCCTTATCTCTCTTGAAATGTGCTGACACAGATGCAGCTACATGCGTCCCAACACTCATCACGCAGTGGTTACCCTGGAGAACTCCATCGTAAAAGGTCACCATTTCTACTCCATGGTCACATTATCAAGAACTGTCTGGGGCTGGGTTCATACCTGTATGTTTGGAGACATGGGAGGTCTTCCATTCTTCGAACTACAGCACATTCTCCTTCAGATGATGATTTACTTTGGTGTTCTGGTTGGTGATGAAGGGCCCGAATGTAAGTAAAAATATGGTGACTCTCCTTTTTGGCCTAACATTTCACAGGCAAAGACTCCCACTTCCCGGGGCTAAATAATCGTGGCATGCTGAATTTTATTGCATTGGGAAACTTTTGTTTATTTCTCCCTGCCTTCAATTCTGGCCCTTTCAAGCACAATGAGGAGGTCACAGTCACCCGTAAGGCAATCAGGGCCTATCTTTCCATCATCCAGCGGCTAAGGGACCATCACTGTTTACTTCTCCTCGACGAACATACCTTTGTCAATTTGCACCCGTTGTCTGCGGTCAGGCAGTTGGACATTGCTGACTTTGCCAGAACATCTGCTGTTCAATTTGCTCATTCACTCATCCTAGAGGGCAGGAGGGCATTTGGCTTGACAGCCTCCATGTTTGAACTGACCGTCAGGGAATGCTTGCCAATTTTCTTGAACATCAACCCAAACTTCTTCAAGATTGACGAGCGTCGGAGGGAAAGCTTGCTACTTACAAGGAGAACTTTTTGGTACAGGAACAGTCAGTGGAAGTTGGTAAGTTGATATTCTGGCCTCAAATTCTTCCTCTGATCAATTTGTCAACCAAGATGTGCATGTGGTGAGTGACATAAAGTTCGCTCTGTGAGGACAAATGGGTGGTCCTGGTTGAAAAAAATATGTCTTCATGCCTAAAGATTGCTACATATTGAATCATTAATAAATATCTTGTGTTTTCCATGTTGAGCCTGCCGCCGACCTCTGAAGCATTTGGTAGGGGGTCTTGCTAAGCTTTCCTCCTGTGAGTGGAGAAAAATTTGCATCACATTGCGACATTAGAGATCACTCAGTGGCAATAGTAAAAGTTCAACTTACACTTTCACGGTCGGCATTTAAAAGAGCCTTTAATCCGCATTCGGCTGTAGTATGACATCATTGTCGCCGACTTTGACTCTCCTAATGCGTCTTTGAGAAGAAACGCTAGACAATTGCTACCCACATTGTCTGCTGTTATGGGTGTCATAGGCAGCCGTGGCATTGAGCTGAACACAGGGAAACTGGCATCTATCTGTCAAACCTCACTGCTCGCAACAAACAGGCTTCCTCATCTAAAGCATCCCTCAACAACTTGTCGGCGCCCAACCTTACAGTTTTACAGAATAAGCAGACAGCAGTCCAAGGACTTCTATCTGATCTTTTACATGTGAGCACTGCCAGACCCTCCCAATATTACATGTAGTATGTCTTTGGGGCACCTGTAGACCAATTTAGTTTCTAATGCTTTCTGTTACAGCAATCGTCGATGCGGATTCTGGAGATCTTACACCGTGGACCTTGACAGACTCTCATGTTGGAAATCCTTTACAAGTGAAGGCAAACGGATGTGGGTGTGCTATTTTTCAGCTATGGTCATATTGTGATGATACGTCTGGTAATGTGTCTATTATTTACGCCTGCTGCACTCTTGCGAACATATCCATTTTCGTGTAATTCCCCCCTATCAGACTAATTTTATCTAGGTCAAACCAATTCCACAGATCTTGTGCGGCTTTTGCGTGAGGTCCACCAGCGGAAGTAGAACAACAACAGCCCCAAAATTCCCCAAGCGAAACTGAACAGGACCCTATTGACCTGTGGGCCAGGGTAAAGTCCAAAAATCAGAAACGCTCCTATAAAGAATACAGTCCTACAGGCAGTCAAGTTAGGTCAATCAGTATTCAAATGTAGATGACACACCCCCAATATAAACAAGCAAAAGGCAAGCTATGTGCTATAGCCATATTGTCAAACCTACCGGAGGCATCTCGGAACCTGTTCATGAGTTGACACTAAGATAAGTTTGTCAATGGGCAAAAGTGGATAACAAATTGGACAAACCGCCTCCATGTATGATACTCGCAAGACTTCTTGGTTCTTCCTTTGCAGTAAAAAGGCAGACATGATGCTTCCGAGAGAAGCAACTACAGAGAAATACAGGAATGTTTTGATCCAAGACATATTAGGCCCGGCATCTATGGACTGTATGGTGAAGATGCCAATGTCTAATGCCACCAACACTGTAGACTTCGGCAAGTGTTAAGTTCTATCAGAACATGTGGCCTGGACCACTTACATAGACAGTAAGGTCGGAACAGGTCTTTTGAACACCTGTAGAGAAAATTTTCCATGCTCGGCATGAGACAATCCCATCACATGCCATGAATTCAATCTCCTGTCGGTGTCTTCGTGGTGCATGAAATAACAGCAGACTGACGAAACGAAACATTCGAGATTCTGCCCCGAGTTTTTCGTGGTGATAGATTGAGACACCTCGGTCCATTCGAACGGCTGGCTCGCCGTGAAAGTTGGCGAATTTTTCTTCGCCTGTGAGAAGAATATTAGTATTGTATTAAAGTGAATGGGTGGGCTTACAAAAATGTTTCATTAAGATAAACATGATGTGATGTTGTCCAGGTGCTTTTGGGATATCACTAATATTGGAAGGCAAGAGTTCCAGCATAGTTTTTAACTCGTCTGGCCCATAAGACGCTGTCGACGTTGGGGAAACCAAACCATCTGGCCTACATTTACTTCTGTGCAAAAGTATATAGCTTTATGTACTAACCTCCAATACCATGGATGATCATATCCCTCAGTTCATCTAGAACATATTGTGTTGTACATGAGACCGAAGGGAACAAAGATCGGTGATGCCTGGGATAAGACCAGATGAGATACAACAAATGTGAAAGATACTCAAATACCAATACTGTGCTTCGACTGCGTACGCTTGGATGTCATTTAATACTTGAAGTGTAAAGCACAAAGAAAAACAATACCAATATGAGCCTCCGATGTGACACCCTTCATGTTGTACCACATCCTTTCCGATGGCTTGATGTCTTCAAGCCAAAATATAACCCTACTTTGATGGTAGGCAAGATAATATTTGCAGAGCTGAGTACCTGAACCATCAGGAACAATATCGAGCACCAGGTCAACATCTTCAGTGCGAAACATTGGCTGGGGATGGCATGGAGTGTTAAGCAGGGAAAGAAGGCTTTGCAAGAAGTTATCGACGCTTTTTAATGTTTGTGGGTGTTGGATATTCACATCGGTAACAACCGTCCAATGCTAGTCCTGTGACTCAGGGTCTACATGTTTGAAGAGGGGAACTCACGACTTGTTTAAGAATGTAATAGTGTGCGCCTTCGGGATGTACATAACTCCTCCAAGGAGTCGAGGAAGGTCTGGAAACTTTAACTTTGTTGAGAAGCTGTATTGAATACAATTCATGAACCCGGCATAGGAGAGCTTTCCCCTTGGTATATTATTGTATTCAATATCGCATAGTAACCTGAACATCGCGCATAAGGAAGATGCCAATACGTGGTGGAGAACACTTTACATTTTAACTCCTCGTTTATACCTGAGGTACTGTATAGGAAGGATCAGAATTAACGTTGGGTGTGAAGTGAAATGAACAGACATTGGAATATCTGGCTTATGCGGTTCCGAAAACAAAATTTTCACCTGTGTATTAGTATTTGCAGCAGATGATTATATCATCAGAACTGACCACTTCGATGACTGGAAATGTCTGTGGCGAAATTAAATGTCTGAGAGGGTGTAACGGGAGCTCCTTTTTAGGATGTCACATCATGGAATACATAAGCAAGAGAGCATTGAGCTCGAGTTCAGTGCCTATGGGAAACGAAGAGATTCATTATTACACAACGTATGTCCTTTTTATTTCTGGACCTCTTTTTCATTTTCATATGTTCTTCCCTGAAGGACTGAAGCACAATTTTTACTCAGTGCCATTGAAAGATGTAGCGCAGAATAAGGAATGTTGGGCGCTTCAAAGTACGATTTGGATATCGCTGTGTACGAGCAAGGCCCTTACGTTATCCCTACGTTAAACTCTCCACTTCTTTACCTTGCTTCAGGTCGGTTTCCGAGGTGCTTTGTGATCACGGAACAGGTATATTTAAAATTGAGTGAGATCAGTGAACGGATGCGCTCACTTTGTCCTTTTTCACCGTTTCAAAGAGTCAAATATTTTCTTCAACGATCTTTTTGGCATCTTCAGATACCGCTGTAGCTTCCTCCTACAAGTGGATACCTTTCAACTTCAGAGAACATAGCTGTTAAAATGTAGGACTGACTCGTAAATGAGGAAGGGAGTGGTCTCGGAGCATTCCAGCCAGCAAATTGGTCCAATGTCCGAGCCCATTTCTATTGTTTTCCTTGAATGTGGAGACGGTGTATGACGAAAGATTTTTAATGATTGGGAATTGTTTTGGGAAAGATGTTCGAAAGAAGTTTAAGTGGGCGCATTTGGCACAGATTTGTGCAGAACCAGCCAGAACAATATTGTATGTGTTAAAGATATCGGTGTCAAGATTCACTAAGCGAAGGGGATTACAATGGCACCCACTGCCTGACAAAAGTACTCATGCTTGTTAAACTCAATTGATTGATTTCCCATATTGATGTACAAAAGCTTATCTTTCGGACAAATGATGCAGAGAAGTCAAATGGCGAGTGCGGTACTTTCAGCCACCCCATTTGTTGACAGGAATGCTCTCTCCGAGGTATTAGCCCTCTTAAATCATTACGATTCTCAAGTGGCGAAGGATATTGTCAGATTTGGAGTTAAATTGGGATGATCTTTCTGGGCATGTGGCTAAGACTCTACCGTCTTCCGAAGTCCTGGAAGAGAGCAATCATTATTGGATGTGATGTCCGAAAGATGATCGGGACAAAGAAATGTCTGTTGGTCCTTGCCTGCCGGACTGGTAATTAAGTCAAGCTAAGACCCTCCAAATGTTGGGTATTTTTGGATATTCAAATATGGGAGTCATTTCTGAAGCTAGGTAGACGTCTGTTTTCACATACAACGTTGTGGCACATATTGTCAACCTGTGTTTTCCTTCCCACTTGTACAATTGAAATGCACCCCATCTGGAACCTGTCATGCATGGAATCTAGGTGAAGCCCGTCTGTCAAAGTCAAAAAGGATACGTTGTCAAGGCTGCCCTGCATGCATGAGTCAGTATTCTCTACCGCTGCTTCTCTGTCGAATCTTCTACCGAGTTCTATGTAATGGCGCTCCGCCCCCAAGTGGATGAGATGATGATAATGTCACGTTTAATGTGTCCTAAGGCTCTCTTGCGCTGTATGCTACTACGTGGGTGTATCTAAGTGTATGTTTTCTATAAACATTTTTATAGAGCTATACTGACCATCTTTACCCCTATAGATACAGGCAACCGCACCAGAATATTTCAATGCGGCTCAATACTTAATCTACAGATCAATAGAATGGAAAGATTTTCAAGAGTATAATATTCACTGTGCATGTACAAAGCAGATATATCTAATACATCTCTACTATGTACTCTCCCCTCCGATGTAAGGAACATTGGCAGCAAGCATTGTGCTAGAACGTGAACGGAAGGTTTACTTGCGTATCAAGCTCAATTTCGACATATCATCTAGCATAGCATAAGTACAGGTTACTTGTCGCAAGATGCCAGCTCACATTGGGACTCATAAAGCACAAGAGCAGAAGGGAAGGTAAACGAAAGGGTAACAGAAAAACATACCTGCCAACCAACTCACTAGTTGACTAGTAACCAAAGCCTCGGAGAGCGAAACAAGCCACACTGTTCCTGCGGTAGGCAAGATCAACATTAACTCTACAAGGAGAGATGTGATACGCACCAAGACCGTCCCATCCGGCCTTATCGCGAGACTAGGGTTGACTGCTGTCACAATAACCTGCACATGGTATCAGTAAGCTGAGAAAACGGGAAAGGATGTTCAATTGCACACCTCGTTACCAATGTCTCCCGCTATCTGTTACCCTAAGCTCTTTAGGTATTCCATGGATCCATGCAACTCCCAAGGTCCAGCCCAAGTTTGTGTAGCAGAAGTAAATAGCAGATGTATGAAGACGGGCAGAGAGAAGAGAGGGGAGACTCCTGCATAGCTCCAGATTTGAGATGTTAAAATAATGTCGTCCAATATCAATGAGGGTCGCGTGATGAGATCCTACAGATATCTTATGTAGCAGATAGCTTGGAAGAATAGTAAAATGGAGTTACCAAAGTACCACACTGTACCAATGGGAGGACAATGAAGGGATGGCATGGAAGAAGTGAGAGTTGAAGAGCAATGATTAAAATGAAAAACTGCGACAAGTTCAACGTACATGTGACCCTATGGCATGATTACACAGACCACTTCTATTTCAGGAACATACTTGATGCTCTTGACTCGAAATTGTTGTTTCGCCTTTTGTACATCCTCAGCTATATAATCCTAGCTCTTGACTAACACTCTCCTAGACTTAGACTGACATATTTATATAAATTTGATGTTTATAGATGTATAATGGTATAGGCTGTCAGTGCACACAAAATCCCCTATACCACCTTATACCCTCTACATGAATGTGAAATTGCTGATGACCGATGGCCAAGACACAGCCAGGATCCTTTGCCAGGTAATACTTGCATAGCCTATATCTGAAGTGCACCAAAACGGACACCAGACTGTAAAAAGGATGTCAATCTGAAACAAATTGGGAAAGATGGCAATCAAGGATATACATTTATAACTGCAGAGGATTCAAAATTTGAATAACGGGGAAGTTTCCGGGGTCATATTACTGTATATAGTAGCAGTAAGCACATACAAATACCGGTTATTGCGGTAACCGGAGTGTACCAGTCTTGTATTCCATAGTTCGATGAGGAATTCCGCGATGAGACTGAGTATCGGGTGAGGTTGTTTTGTTGGAGATTTCCAGAGTATCGTGATATGTGGCGAAAACTAGGCTGGTAGACCCAAATACATATTTTCTGTTAACTCAGCGACCTAACTCGATTTAGTACGCAGTACGCGACCAACTGTCCCGGGCCGAAGGTCCGGAATCCATCTCTGTCTTTATCCATCACCATGACAGACGGCGTCAAGCCATTGAAACCACAGCAAAGCTCAAGTGCGACCCCCTCAAGCTCCCTTTCTACACCACCACCTCCATATACTCAGGATGTCGAACGTGGAGTGAACGAGACTAGCTGTTCATATCAGCAGTCGGTTACTGTTCTTTCATCTTATGCAACATTCGTCTCATTGTCTTGTTCGCATTCACAGGAAACTTCACTGAATTTGTCACTCCACCAGAGGTCACGTCGTGAGTCACTATTTGCTTTCATGCTGGACGACACTGAAATCCTGTCAAGGCTCGCATTGGCGAATCCAGCTTCGGTACCATCCATTTTGAACATCGTAACAGACATGAACGTGAGCGTTCCTGGAACAGCGGAGGCAAAGGCAAAGAGCGTCGACACTTTTTAACAAGAATTATAGGGCAGTCATCCCAAATTCAAGAAAGTATCGCGCTTACGTTCATGCTTGACAATAGCCGACTCTCCAGGAGAAATGACTGCAAAAGCTGAGTCACCAATGTCTTCCAAATAAAACATAGCCTGCAGAAAACCGCTGAATGGGCTGCCTGACAGTGGATAAATTAGACTGGGGAAAACCCTACCTTTATCCCAGTGAGCGGAACGGGCATGGTGAATTCTGCATTATCCACATGCGTGGATGTGTTGCCTTGCGTTATCGCTCCTGCATTTGCATTTGCGTTCAAACGCATGCGTTTCCTAAAAAGGCAGTTGCATTAGTTGAAATGTGTTTGCATTTGCATGCGTGACATCCTTGCGTTTCACCTGCAGACGTGTCATGGCGTGATGCAACCCAATCCCTCATGCCACGACGGGAGCCTGTCAATTTGAGATCTTGTTAGAATATGGATTGCTATTTTTAGATGTCAGAGCTTGCTTGAATATTCTCGCTCATTCTCCCCATATTCCCTGGATGCACTCATTTTATCAGTGATACCGTCATACATTCTAGTACATTCTATGTATTCTAGTAGTATAAAATCCTTGTAGTTAGTACAGCATTGCTAGCACAATTGCTGTGAACATTAGTTCAAGTTTCCACCCACTTGTGAACCACGAGTTCTTGCACAGATCTTGCCTCAAAAATTTCATGGGTATCCTCGTAAGTCTCAGTGATGTACTTGAAAGATGTCTCCCTAATGCTTCTAATTAACAGAAAAAAATTAGGCGTGTGATAGGCACCTGGCTGCTGGAAGCGGATTCGGATTCCAAGGATTTTTGACAAAGAGGAGCTGGAGCAGTGGCATAAGATGGAACAAGAGAAGGAGGAGGAAAGAGAACGAGTGCAAACAGCCACACATCCACGACCCAGAATGCTGTCAAATGGTACCGGAAAGCGTCAGGCTGAGGCTGATTGTTGGGATAGCAATCCCGAGTTAGTGCTAGAATGCACTCGAAGCTTCGGCATGACTAAGCAGCATAAGCATTTAACTGCAAAAGTAGATATACAGAGTAATTCGTAGTAAGTTCTAGAAGTAGTACAACATGTATTTAAGTACGATGCCTCTCCCTTGAGAGGCTAATTAATTCTCTCTCACACACATTCTCCTCTGTACTTCCAACAGGTTATGGGCCCCGGCTCTAACTGAACTACTTACCTCATTACCTACTTCGCACTTTTGTACATTACATACACATACAGAACCACATGGAAAGCCAGTCCATTTACAGAATTGACCCCCTTAAGGGCCCGGAAAATTACCCGACATGGAAAATCAAAATGATCGATATCCTAACTGATTTAGGTCTAATTGATTACGCAGACGGAAGCATCAAGGCCCCGGCAGAAGCGGCACTGGTGGCAGATTGGAAGAAGAGCGATAGGAAGGCTCTTTCGACAATAAGGTTGCGGGTTTCGGATGGCCCACTGGTGTATATTGCTGGTTCGAAGACTTCAGAAGAAGCATGGAATGCTCTAAAAGACATGTATGAGTCCAGGAGACCCATGGGAATTGTCCTTGTTAGAAGGAGATTCTTTAGAGCTCAGTGTGAAGAAGGGGGAAACATAGAGGAACATATTAGGACTATGAGGTCCTATCAAGAGGAGCTGGCATCCCTCAAGCAGAAAGTTGAGGAGGAGGACTTCTCTATTACACTGCTTACATCACTCCCAGAATCGTGGAATTCATTCATTTCATCAGTGGACACTGCAGATTTGAAAGATTCCTACAAATTGATTTCCTGAATTCTCCAGGAAGACATCCGATTACGAGAAAAGACTTCTGATCCGACCACAACACTTGCAGCACATGGCAAGAAGAAGTCCAACTCAAAAATCACATGTTACAGATGTGGAGAAGCTGGTCACATCAGGGCAAACTGCCCAAATGGAAAGAAGAATTCTGGAAAGTCATGGAAGGGGAAAGGGAAGGGCCAGACCCAGGCACATGTTGCCAAATCGGATTCAGATGAAGAAGATTATGCATTTGCACTACAGACACTGCACTCGTTATGCTTGCAGGGTCATCATGGCTGGGGGACTCAGGAACAACTAAACATATAGTCAAGAACAGATTACATTTTTCTAACTATGTTGAGACCCCAGGACACGAAGTTATTGGTGTAGGAAAGTCAAAAGGCTTGGGAAGAGGAACAGTAAAGATTAAAATGGTTGAAGGGGATGAGACCACTTCAGTTACACTGAAGGATTGTATTCACTGTCCCGAGGCACCATTCAATCTTATTTCGCTGGGGCGCATCATGGATGCTGGGTTTGAACTCAAATTCAAAGGATCCCGGATGGATATTATCTCACCGCATGACAAGACAATTGGTCATGGAGATAAGATTTCGAAGCTGTATAGCCTTGACATCATTGCGCCAGAAATAACTCAAGCCCACGTGATAAAACCGGCCCGATCGTGGCAGATGTGGCACTGAGTGATGGGCCACTTAAATATGGGATCAGTAAAGAGACTATTTAGAAAGAAGATGGTCAAGGGTATGGATGTGGATGAGTTAGCTGAGCCCCAGAAGGATTGCAAAGCCTGTATAAAGGCTAAGCACCATGTTGAGCCATTTCCACAAGAAGCTCAAAGGGAATACACAAGAATAGGTGAAATGACATTTTCGGACCTATGGGGGCCAGCCCGAACTCAGGGTATCCATGGAGAAAGATATTACATAAGCTTCACAGATGGCAAATCCCGGAGGACAATGTTGTATTTTCTGAAGTCAAAAGAAGGTACGGAGATCAAAAAGAAATCCAACAGTACCAGAAATACATCAAAGTCCACAAAGGGGAGGACCTGAAGTTTATGAGGATTGATAATGGGAAGGAATACCTCCATGGCAATGGCATTCAGTTGGAACTGACTGCCGCATATTCTCCACCCCAAAATGGAATTGCGGAGAGAGTCAATCGGACCCTTGTGGAGCATGCATGTGCCATGCTAGAAGAACATCATTTGCCGAAATTCCTATGGCCCGAGGCAGTGGCATACACCATGTACCTGAAGAACTGATCACCGACTAAGGCCATCAAGAATGATCTAACCCCCGAAGAAGTGTTTTGGGGCACGAAACTGGACATTTCAACACTCCAGGAGTTCGGAGCAAAGTGCTGGGTGTTGCAGCAAGATAACAAAAGGTCAAAACTCGACCCGAAATCAAGGGAATTCATTTTTACAGGTCTTACAGATGAATCTAGGGCCTGGAGATATTATAATTCTCAGACCAGACAGATTCAGACCTCAAGAAATGTTATATTCCTTGAAGACAACACTAAAGAGCCTACAGACAATGATTATATTGTATCCCACCCTTCATTGCTCGAGGGGGAGTTAGGGAACAATGTCGAGCAGACTCCAGGTGGAAATGATGACATTTCCGATGATTCCGCGGCTGCCGAAATTGCTGAATCAAAAGGGGAAATGCCCCTTGATGCCCTGGCAACCAAATCAAAGCTTCCCATTTGGCGTGGGAAGGCGATCGAGCCACGTACCAAATCAGTCCGGATCGCATCAATCAATCAACCAAGTTACCGGTTGCTCAATAATCCAGCTGCAAGAGGCACGAAATCGCCGGAATTGCAGCGTGAAATGTCACAGGAACCTTTGGAAACTGCAAATATAGCAGCAGACTATGCATGTCTGGGGGAGACTGCAGATAACCTCAGTGATGAGCCATTAAGCCTTGAAGAAGCTAAAACAAGGCCAGATTGGCATCATTGGAAGAAAGCAATGGATGAAGAATATAATCTATTGACCTCTCTGGGTACATGGCAGTTAGAGGAATTACCCCAGGACAGATCACTTGTAAATTGCAAGTGGAGTTATAGATTAAAAAGGGATGGTGATGGGAAAATCACCAGATACAAGGCCAGACTTGTTGCGAAAGGATTTTCGCAGGTTCCCGGCATTGATTTCTTCGAGACATATGCACCCAGTTGTCAGGTTGGACACATTCCGCCTACTTATGGCCATTGCCGCACAAAGAAACTTGATTATACATGGAATGGATGTCGTCGGAGCTTACTTAAATGGAAAGCTCAATGAATCCATTTACATGGCTCAACCGCCAGAATATTCTGATGGAAGTGGCAAAGCAGCACACCTCAAATTGACATTGTATGGACTCAAGCAATCTGGCCGAGTTTGGAACAAAAAATTAAACACTACATTTTTGGGACTTGGATACATGAGATTGATCAGTGATCAATGTGTATACATCAGACAAGCGAAATCAGGCCCCATAATTATAGCTGTGCATGTAGATGACATGACATTGCTTGCCCAGGATGATGAAACCATGTCTAACATGAAAGAAGAACTTAAGAAGAAGTTAAATGTTACAGACATGGGGGAGATTCAACATATATTGGGCATGAAGATAGACAGAAATTGGGAGATGGGCACTATTACCTTATCCCAGAAGGCATATATTCTCAAGGTACTCGAGAGAATGGGCATGAAAGACTGTAAACCAGTCAAAATGCCTATGGACCTGAATGTACGGCTAGAGAAAATCCCCGAAGGAGATTCCCGAGGCATTGACACAGCCACCAGGCAGTATTACCACACCGGTGTCGGATCTCTGATGTATGTGGCAAATGGATCCCGGCACGATATTGCACATGCTGTCACAGAATTAAGCAAATATGTGCAGGATCCAGCTGCTGAGCATGTCACAGCCCTCAAATGAGTTTTCCGTTACTTGAAGGGGACTCTAGACTTAGGAATTACATATGGAGGGACTACAGATGAACTGATACCTTATTCAGATTCAGACTGGGGAGAAGACAGAACAGATAGAAGATCAACATCTGGTTATGTCTGTACCTATGCAGGGGGAGCTGTTACTTGGAGTTCAAAGAAACAGCCCACCGTAGCCCTATCCACTATGGAAGCAGAGTATATGGCCCTTGCGCACACAACTAGAGAAGTAATATGGTTGCGAGCGCTTCTAACCGAATTAGGGTTGCCACCTGATGGTGCAACTACTATTATGGTCGACAATCAATCAGCGATCAAATTCGCTGAGAACCCAATATTCCACACGCGATCAAAACACATTGATATCCATCATCATTTTGTTCGCGAGCGCATGGCTTCAAATGAAGTCAAAGTTCAGCACTGCACCTCAGAGGAGAACTTAGCAGATATATTCACTAAAGGACTACCAAGACCATTACATGAATATTTATCTGCAGGTATTCTAGGGACTCGGAATTGAGGGGGAGTGTTGGGATAGCAATCCCGAGTTAGTGCTAGAATGCACTCGAAGCTTCGGCATGACTAAGCGGCATAAGCATTTAACTGCAAAAGTAGATATACAGAGTAATTCGTAGTAAGTTCTAGAAGTAGTACAACATGTATTTAAGTACGATGCCTCTCCCTTGAGAGGCTAATTAATTCTCTCTCACACACATTCTCCTCTGTACTTCCAACACTGATATACCTACCAAATCGGATGACTCGGGAACAGCTGATACTAACGAAAATCATTGCTGACCTGCCAAGCAAAGCTGCAGACAATCGGAGAGCAATGATTCTGGCTTGTAGACACTAGAATACTGTACTGTTTCTTATCACAGAAGTGGTAGCCTTGTAGGTAAGGGAATGCATTGAAGGCACCGTTAAACCATTATTGTGGATATTGATAATGGACGAGATATAGATAAGTAGCAATATCCCACCATACGCTAGCGTGTAGGATTACAGTACATCACATACCAACAGGATTCAAAAAAAAAAAAAAATGGATATTGATTGGGAAGTTTAGACAATTTTAAGGTATTATATAGTAAAAGATATGCGAAATAAATCAATACGAGGCCACGGAAGGATGAAAAGCATGTTGGGCAAGTTCAACTCCAATGAAACGCAAATGTGACGAGTATGTCACACTTGCGTTCGAACCTTGTAACGCATGCGTTTTTGTCTCTTGACGTGCATGGGCTGCCTGTGCATTTGCGTGGATATTTAAACGCTTGCGAGAATGTTCAAAACGCTTGCGTTACCATGTGAACGCATGCGTAAATCAAGTGAACGCGTGCGTTAATGATTCAGACGCAACCATCACGAAGTTGATGCATTGCGTTCATAGGATGGGACTTGCGTTAGGCCTGCAGTCGATTAATTGTGTATCTGGGGCACCTTGTATGTAACTTATTTGATGTATGTTGTGTCTGAAACAACTGAGTTACCTCTATTAAGTATATATAACATTGTTCTGACATGCTATGTTCATCCGGAAATTAAGATATATTCGAAGGACTCAAGAACATTAAATAGCACTCGCATTCGTAGACAATGGCACGCACACGACACCATATACACGCAATGATGGAAACGCAAATGAACGGACCCGAAACGCAAATGAACGCGAACAAAACGCAAGCAAACGCAAGCACGCAGCACGCAAACGCAGAATTCTCCTCTCCCGAGCGGAACAGTCTCTCCATCCTTGGTAACAGTGAACGAGCGGGTTGGAAGGATATTATCCAAAATCTTCCCGCACTTCAAGATCTTCACCGACTCTGAACCAGTATTGGCTACAGTCGCTGTGAAGTTGAGATCGTCGACAGTGGTGACATTCGTCACAGGTCCAGAAAGGGAGATGGTAAGTCCACCATCTCTTTTGTACTGACTGACAAAGCCAGAGGGGGCGACGCTGAGAGTAATCAAAACAACGAGCGTGGTATGAAGTCGAGACTGATGATTAAGGTAGCCATTCCTCCTGTTTAAATGTCGGTATCCTTATCTCGAGAGCACAAGGACACACAAGACACTGAAGACATCGTGACAACGGAACACATGCGCGATGAGCATCGATCACCTCAGAGAGCAAAGTCTTGGAGGCTCTTGGCTAGAATTAATTGTAAGCAAACAGTCTGGAGTACTCGATTTTATGTTCCGGTACTACTCTACTTTGAAAGCGAAGACGTTAACCACTACTGTATCGAGAGAATGACGAAGACTCACAATCGTAAACAGGAACAGATGGACAACGCATGTCTCTTTAGAGTACGCTTTCACGAAATCTTATTCCACCGCAGTTTAGGCACAGACAGCTAATCAGTGTCACAGACATCGTGAGAAGGATGACGGGACAAACTCACCTTTCCATCAAAACCCCTAAGCTTGCTTCTTAGATCGATTGTTCTTGTGTTAACGGCCATAAACCGAATCATGATGTCGGTGCCTATAATAGACGAAAAAAGCCACGCTTCTGAGACAAATGGGTAGAAAGGAGATACAACGACCAAAAAGAACATCCTCCTTGCGAAGTACAATTGAGCGTCAATGAAGGACTCGACGGAGGGACAGCTAACCTCACGTCAGCTCCCCAAGTCTCGACAAATGCATCTGTAAGCCGCGACTTGTGATTTTGATGCAGCCTTCGGAATGTGACTCCCGATGACTGTGACTCAGCACAGTAATGCGAATGTGAATTACGATCAAAATGAGGGTAATTGAAACGTCGAACGTTAATATGAAATATTGAACGAGATGCGCAGCATGAGATTCAAACCCTGAGAAAATGCTAAAGATAAACGGCCTTGTTACCATAGCCACGATTAAGCGTAAGGTCATCAGCCTTCTGACATTCCATTCGTTTTGCAGCATCATTCTGACGTTATCCAATAAACAGCTGTACCGTTTGTAGAAAGGCCGAACGTTTTTCGGCGGCAACTTTGAAGAGTGCTCTTCGAACGATTACAGCATTCATGCCGCAGAAGTCTCACTGGAAGACGTATTGAGTATTCTTTGTCCAAAACAACACGGAAACCTATCGTAACGATTATGGGAGCAACATATACAGTTGGCCTAACTGTCGAGGAGCAGGCAGAATGAAGCGTACAAGAATTACTCCATCCGCACTGAACGTAATAGGACACTGCATTCTTTTGGCCCCGGTAGGTGTGGTACCGAAGGTAAAGCACCCGGCGATAATCTCGTATCATTAGGATAGGCAGCAAAGGAGTGGTTACTAAATTCTTACCAAGGACGTCTTTCAGGTCAACAAACATCGTAATGGACAATAGACACCAATATGATATGGATATGTTCGTGCGAACTAGCAGAACTCAATAAACGGGCGAAATGTAGATCCGCGTAAAATGATCTATCTCACCAGGCTGGCACTCGTCATTCAAATGTAGGGTCAGCATTTTCGCCGTTATCAACCGTGTTCTTGATAGGATTGAGGCCCTATATCACCAATATCAGCACAAAGAGAAACCCGTACGAGTTAAAGGAAATTAAATGAGATCTTGGAGGGAGACTGATCTCATAGAGCTTTAACCTCTCCAAAGTAGCAAGTATAGAAGACATCGCATCGTGTAAGAAAGCCATACGAACCAATAGTTCCGTACCCCAAAACGAAGCCTTCCGTAGTGAGGAGGGACCTAAGAATACTTAGCCTCGCTAGCTTTGCCGGAAAACGGTGAGAACAAAAGAATCTCAGGAAAGGAAATAAGCACGGACGCGGCAGTTTCACGCATCCAGCCCAACGGGGCCGTCAAATTCAAGGGTAGTTTGCCTTTCATCAGACGTTAGTGTAATGAAAGAAACTCGCGTCGACAGCCCCAATCAAGACGAAGTTAAATGACAACGGCTTCGTTTCCATCCATCAAGGAATACGTGCAGAGAAGGAGCGCCTTTCCGTGAAATTCTTCATTGTGAGGAACACCGTCAGAGGGCGGCGTAAGAGTCATTCTGACTTCGAAGCGACCTAGTATTAGGGCCGGCGGCATCCGGTTTTTGAAGCAAACAGAAGCGAGATACCCCTAGCGCGACAGCAACATTTTAGACCGCATTCATGTATGGCATTGGGAAGAGAATTGATTCAGATTATAAAGATCAGGTAAGTCGTTGGAAAGTTGTAGGTGTTAGATGTGCAAGTAAGACAAGGTTCAGTAAAGAAGTCCTTCGAGAGAACTCCACACTCACATCTTCATCGACCTTCCTCGAAAGGTACCGCTAGGTCTCGGACTACCTCAAACCAGCCAGCGCTTCATGGGTTCCAAATATTTTCACGAGCTATTACGGCCCATTTCTGGATGTACACAGATATCGGAATAACTTCGTCTAGAAGAGCAGTGTTGCTCGTACCAATAATCTCGACATCGATTCTCTACTCTCGGTATAGCAACCAGGACATTAATTACGACGTCTTTTTCAAAAATGAATGTGATGGTAGCGGCATGGGATTAATGAATGACATGGTAAGTAAGACAGAACGGCAAAGCGCAACGAAAGAGAAACAACAACAGTCAAAACCGTACCACGACTACACGTTGCGTTCTTGGCTTCAATATTTCAGGACAGTCGCATCGCCGCTCATTAATTACGATTAAATTATTCGCCTATGACATATAACTAAGCAATGGAGGAATTCTTTGATTGCCTTGATTTCCTTCCACTCATAACGCCGGAATCTACAAATCAATAAAGGATACTGGAAAGTAAGCACCGTGATTTGACTGTAACATGTTCACCTCCCCTGGAGAGTCATCGAGGCGTACTTTACTGAGATTGATGGACCGTAGATGTGTTGACTGAGGAACTCTACCACTAGATCTCAAAACATTCTACGGAAGCCAAAGCGGATAATTTTCATTCTCGAGACCTAGCTTAAGGAGGGGATCCTTCAGCTATCTCATGCGTTAGTGTTTCCGTGCTTCTCTATGCTCATATTCACTATTATCAGAAGAATACGACGACTACATGAACATTCGTCCTTTTATTGAGCCCAGATGCTTGGCTCTGTAAATGGAATAGATCAATGCAAGCGCCGCGAAGTGGATAAACGAACCAGAGGATCACTTGCATTGACACTCTCAGACTCGAATGAAAGGAATTGTGGGGGTTCGGTTAACAGCCTCCTGATTTCGTCTGTTAGAATCGCAGGGCCGTTCTCAAACGAAGTGAGTGGCAAGAATGGATTACGTCTGTGGCAAACCCGACATGGAGACTAAGTACGAAACATACAGCCTTGTTACTAGAAATCCCCGAGGAAATAGGCAAACACGTAAGTAAATCCATACGAGCACCCAAATAGCGACTATCTGCTAGTGTTATAAGAAGTTCGAAATCTCACATGTCGATGGTGAGGGCTTGTTGCTAGCGCTCTTATCTCAATGTCTCCTGTGATATGGATGAGTTTATGACAGGTTCGACTTGCTAGTGTAGGGCCTCGTCGTCACAACGGAAATGGTACATTGAGACTTGGCCAAGAGCGTAAACAAGGATTTGGGGCATGGAATTATTACACATCTTTCTCTAGCATGGGTTCTACCCAGTAGTACAAGCTGCTTTCATTATTACACCCTGAAACTAACCACGACGAAACACGCTCGCAGATCTACGGTATTAAGTGTCCAGCAAGTTCTCACTAAGAAAGTGAATCACTTACGGCAAGGTTATGGTTCCTCCATCATCGCGCTTGATGAGAACCATTTGCGTGCCCTATAGACTGTCAATCGAAATACGTGCTATTTGAGTGCGCGGTACTCACGTCTGTCATGCGACTTGATGACTCGACAACACCTTTCAGGAGTTGTCCACTCGAGTTGTAAAAGAAGACACGATCGCCGACCTAAATTGTAAAGAAGAAAAACATGGCATTAGATTTCGATGGCCAAGGAGGATAGGAAAATAGCGCACAAGAAACACGTTCATAGACGAAATGTTGGTGGGGTGATGTTAATTAACTTTTGTTATATGCAACATGACGGTTTAAGTACCTACCAGAGATTTTTCTTTTATTATTAGAGAAGCGGCGTGTTCATGCAATATGTAATTTCGGGGGAAATATACCAGAGACCGTCAGGGTTATTGGCCATGTAAACACTTACTCTATCAGACAAGCATGACCCGCTTTGTGGAGGGATTATTCCCCTAATTAGAAGAGATCAACATTTCCGATGACTTGCTTTGTTGCTTGGGCGGACGTAGATAGACGTTGGATAGATGAAAACCGGATTTTCATTGAGAAGAGTCTTTTGAGGAACATCATGAAGGTAGATAGACTATTTTCAGCGAAAGATTAAAAATACGCAAAAGGAAAATTTACAAGAAATTGTAAGAAGTAAGTCCGCTCTCACGGATGCAAACGAATTGAGACCATGGGCGTCCATCTTGGCATAAGATTTGTATATTCAGTATTGTGCACAGTGTAGTTTTACCCGACATGAAAGCTCAAAGAATTGACTCATCTATTTCAGCCAAGGTACATCTGACCGGTCTACCGGCTCCTGACTTAATGCGAGTAGAAGCCATGTATGTGAATCCTACGCAAAAACTCCCGCAGCATGTAAAACACGTGGACCTATGTTCTCCCCTGAAAAGACTATTTAATCTGATAGACTGTACTGAATTACGTATCCTGACGACGTAAAAATTAACAGATCGCATGCCCGATCATCTTTCGTTATTGTACGCGACAATTTCCACCGGTGCTCTCCAGGCTATGGCGGGGATCAGTGAATCTAGAAAGCGTGGCTATGTATAGGTAATAGAAACGATGGAGAACCATCACCGTCGCATCCTGAGCAAATGGACTGGCCATGGTTCATAGTCTAGTTGTATGCCCGCACGTGAAAGGGTGAATTATAATGCAACCAAGTTTCACTGACTGATACTCCCTCGAAAGAGCGATAGAGGTACAATAAATTGGTGTTTATTTTGCATCATATACGGACTGCAGAGATGCCTGAGACATTTCAATTTCGGGAGTGCTCACATATGGGGATGATGGAAAAAGGTATCTGATATCGGAGATGATGGTATGTCTGAGCTACACATGGTCGAGGTCTCAAGATATGCTAATGCCTGATTGTAGATGTGTTTCCTGGCTTATGGATTATAATTCAGTTCTCAAAGCCTAAGCTCTCGCTAATATAAGCGTGTCTCTAATCATCTATCTATATCCTGTATATACTTCGTGGACCTTCTTGGCCTTCGACTGGGTGTTCCATTTTCTGCACCGACAGGACTCGCTCGAAACGAGGACGGAATTACGCGCATCTGCAGGACAACTGTACTGCATCTCGGATTTATGCACCTAAGGCTAATGATAATCCTCCGTATTCTCGTCACCAAATTTTGTTTCTTCAGCATATTTACTCTCTTAGTCTGGCCCGAGCTAGTCTTGGGGTCATATGATGGAAGACTATCCGAACGATTAAGCTGTTTTCTACTGCGCCAGGTATTTAAGTATTATCTACACACCCTGTTGGCTAAGCGTTAGCAGGTAAAAATCAGCTTGCACGGTTATGGATGCCGTTGTGCATTACGTATATGGTCCTAATAGCTTTGCGTGCAGCTGAATCGCTGGCGAAGATGAGATACATCTTCCGGTAGATCGCAGCCTGAGGCTTTCAATGTGGACATCCTATTTTTATCTGTACTGACTGGTTTCACGCTAAAACGGTGTCTCCGAATGCCACCGGACAATTTCCACTATCTCCTTTTCATGAAGAAGGTCGTGTATCATCAGATCTGCCGTAAGCAACTACGGCAGATATCACTTTGGAGAGTAACTATACCTGGCACGTTTCTCATCCTGCTAATATTAGGTATGATCGGTTTTTTTTTTGTTGGCCATTTACTAGATGACAGGGCTACTTTGAACCTTACATTCATTGAGGAACACTTGGGTAGATATCCTGCATCATCCAAACTAACTCTGTGTGAGTGTCGCAGTAGTCAGACATGGGATAGACTTTTCCACGGGATGTTGCCCGCACAATCTGATTGGACTAGCATCGGCCGATACTTGTAGCTGCTTGGTGGCAACGCGGACCCAGAGACGTAGAAGTCCCAGCCGGGAAGACTAATTATACATCTTCTAAAGGCACCTGGAAACATGCTGGCCGAAACACTTAAGTGCGTGTATTAGATGACTGTTTAAAACCGAGCACGCCTCCGTCCACCGAACCCAGGGCCTTCGAACATGGCTAGGTTGGCGTGGATACCTACTTAGGAGCTTTGATGATCAATCACAGCGAGGCATGACAGGGAAGAGATGGCTCACTCACTTTCTTGCCTTGGAGCGAGTCCTAACATCGGACCTCACCCTAAACATGATGCATGAAATTTTTAAACCAAGACCACGGCCCTGACTACTCTATACTTATAACCTGTGTGATAGGGTTGTAGGTCAATACAAAAATTCGATGATAAGGTTAGATTCGGAAGATACGGTCCGAGATTCAATGACGCGTCGGTCACATGTCTCGTTTGATTGCTCTTGTTTGAAAATTTCGACGCTTTGTCTTTTTTCCTTCTTCCTCTAAGGGGGACCTCCGCCAGTCCGCTCTAATGCGGGACTGACATCTACCCAAGGCATGCTGAGTATAAGTCTTTGACTTAGACTCGTTTGGTGCTTGCAGCATTGTTCATCCTCGACGAACATGGCCTGATGTTCGCGTGCGGCCAAAACTCCTTCGACTCCGATGTCGGCTGGGAAGCGTTCATCTATGGCAGCCTGTTGTGATTCCCTTCAAAGGAGAACATGGTGAGCTCCTGTAATCGCCAACCCAGAAAGCCTTGCCCTTATCGAACCTTGCTTCAGCATATATGCCCGTTCGCCAACACTGCACTATGTCGCCCTAGAACAGGTGACGGTCAATTCTTGTCAGAAGGTCCCGCGCGCAGGTTAAAGTACGTTGCTACTCCACCTGAAGATACGTACCTGCTGATTGATGACCAGGTTGCTCCAAGTTTCGGCGTGCTTCGTCTTCCCCGTTATATGTCGCGTCAATAGGAAGCTCCCAGCTCCAACCTACCAAGAACGCCGGGCATGGATGCTACTATGAAATGCTACGCAGGTGCGCTATACAGGCTCGTTTCGAAAACTACAGCCAGTTAACCCAACATTCAGTTAGCTAGGGCGTAGGCTGACTCATGGATGTCGCCTTGTGAAGCGCGTTGCACGTCCTTGAGAGTTTCACGACATGCCGCTCTTACCCGGCATGGCCTGCATTCACATTGTTCCTCTTTCGCTTTATAACGCCACATCGTGAGTCCCCTTTCCTCACACATCATCCTCTGATGAACCGCACATTCCCCTTGCATTTTGACGGCCCCGTTGGGCTGGAATGCGCGAAGCTCTGTTGCGTCCGTATTTCTCTCACTGAGATTATTACTCCCGCCTGTTTCCCGTGCTCCCGGTTTCGCTCACGATGTTATTCTTAGACCTCTCACCTCTATAGAGAGGACTTGTATCTTTGTTGGTTCGCAGCTCCGCAGTTTCCGGTGGTTACCTTTTTGAGGTAAGCGCACAACACTTCACTTTCCTGTTCTTCTCGCATGATGCAATATCTTCTATATTTGCTACTTCAGAGGGCTACGCAGCCCGATGAGACTATTTTTCCACCAAGATCTCTGATTCTCTTTTGTCTCAGTCGTGGTGTAATCTGTGCTGACACTCGCGTTGCAGGGTCGTACTTCCATCAATACCAAGCGCCAGTCTAGCTTTCAGGATTCCCGTCGTCCACGAAGTGATGAATTTGCTATTACTTTCTAGATCCTTCCCTCCGACATACGGAAGCCGTCTTCTATTCCGAGTTCATTTCGTTTTGGATGCTGGAGCTGTGCCTTTACGGTTTGGCCGACTATTCGATTGTACTATTCGATACGATTGGTATCAGTGTTTTCTTTAGGAAAGAAATGTCATCTTGCTACTTCGTGGAACGATGCCGTGGTCAAGACTTGCGATCACAGTCGGTTATTGGCCGATTTTCCATACCTTAACCGAATCAAGCCTTCAAGTATTGCATCAGCATTGGATACTGTGGTCCGCATCTACTGGCCGCTTCCTTTTCCCTAGAGTGAAAGTCGATGTTAATTTCTCTCCCGGTACTCCTAACATGAATGAGAGGCACCCGTCAACCACACGAGCCTGTTTTTCAGGCTCGCGTTTCCAGAAAGTTGAGTTACCAGTTCAACCACGCCACGGTCAATGAGTGGGGCGAATTGTATGAGCATCCATTGGGTTGCGTCTGGAAGCAGAATACGATGTCATCGTCGGATGCTTCACCTCACGCACTAGGGCGATGGCCTATGTATGTATGCCCGTTGCAGTTGTTGTATTCCCTGCTGTGAAATAAATTAATTACTTAGTCGCCTCTTAGAGAGGAGGAATACTTGTACCGACACATTTTGTTTCTTTGTGCAATTGACGCTGGGGAATTGGGATGTGCGTATCCATTTGCCTATGTACGCCCGAAAGAATACGTAGATTATTTGAAATTCAAAGATCAGCGCGGTGCCGAAATAGACTCGGGGTCTCCTTTCTTTTCCTTCTAACGGTCACACTCACCATCTCTTGGCCTCTTTATTACAGCCACTCCTATGGACGAACACCAAGTTTTTCTAGGTTTTGCTGTGATTACCGATTGGTCAGGCGATGAACAGGACGCCAGTTCCCAGTCAGCGACACGAGCAAGTGCTTTACTTGCGACTCCGGTGATTCCAACGTGAGGCCCTCGGGCAGTCGTATTCCGCGCGGCGAGGGAAGTCACTCGTATCTTTAAAAAGGAAGGATGCACATTTGCGATCCTCGGGAGTACAGCGTGCTATCTGTACGGAAATGACCGTCTAAATGTGGGTACTTATGTCTCGTCATGGCGGATTCTGACAAAGGCGTATATAGGACCTCGACATCCTGATGTCATCACATACCTGCAAACCAGAGTGCTTGAAGGAACTCTTGGTCACTAAGAATCCGGACCGATTTTATCTCACAGACGCTAAGACATCCGGAGCTACCTGGAGGGTCCTTTGGTACCACGACCACAACGTGGATGGGAAACTGGAGAAAACCAAAGTTGACATCCTCAAACGGGGGGTGTTACAGCTCCCGATGATATTTTCAGAGGCTATCGTCGATAAGCAGGGATTACCCGTCGTCCCCATGTCGATTCTGTTGTTGCACAAACTGAAGGGGTGGAGGGATAATATGGAGTCGACGCAACTGCGTCTTCGGAGCAAGCATAATGCGGATGTGGGAGATATAGGATAGATGTTGAAGATCGTCGTGGAGGGAATGAGTATTCAGGAAAAGAAAAATTCGACGTATTGGAAACAGTTTGCCCTGGAACGGTTTGATCAGGAATTCCGGGATGGGACCGAGCGTCGGGTGAGGTTGTTTTGTTCGAGGTTCCCAGAGTATCGTGCTATGTGGCGGAAGCTAGGCTGGTAGGACCAACTACATCTTTTCTGTTCACTCTGTACTTCCGTATCTATAACCTCGCTGAACTTTTGACGCAGAAGCTTTCAGAGAACTTAGATATGATTAGACTTTTAGGGTTGTTCTGTGTTTGCGGTCCCCAGCATTGAAGATTTAGAGGCTTCGGTCTTATAGAGTGAAGAGAACAACCGGAAATGTGGGAGGGAACATGGTGACACGGGTGAGGAAACGGAATTCATTCACTGTTAAGTTTATAGTTCATGCATAGAAAGGTACGTATCGTTCGGTCATGTCAAGCATAATCGTCGTATCTAATGCTGGTGGTGGTGAAGGCCGCGTACGGACTCGGGTAGACGAGTCAGAGCTAGACGAGGAAAAGGAGCTCGCGTTGGAAGACACGCGATTCCTGCGGTGACGTGTTTGGTGTGTAGGCCTAGTAACATTCGAAGAAGATGGCTGTGGTGGGACAGTGTAAGGAACGGACTGGCCATGAGTTTGGTTATGCGGAACACGAGTAGGGTTCCTTGTTTCGGAGGCAGCGCGATTCGCCGCTCCGGCAGTGGAATTGTCAGGAACTAAAGTATTGCTAAGCTCGTTCCGAGGTGCATTATTGGGTTCGTTATGAGGTCGACGGGTGGAGGCCGTAGGACGATTTCTTGCTACAGCGGTGAGATTGTAAGGAACCAGAGTGTTGCTAAAACCGTACCCGTTACGAGGTGGATTGGTGATGGACGAACGGTGGGAAGCTTGGTCGTTACCACCAGTCGAATTCCAGAGAGAACCATGCTGAGGGTAGGAAATGTGTGCCGGATACGCAGAAGTATTGGAACGGTGGTTCTGCGAAGGCGGGTGTGTATAAGCTCCCTCGTAAGAGGGGATAGAGAGCAGTTCTGGGGGCGTTATTGCGACTGTGATACGGATAAGTTGACGCGGGTACGCGGCCGTGCCCATTTGTGACAGAGGGAGAGATTGCTGGCGGTGGTAGTTATGGTTCTGATCCACAATTACGTCTCTAAACGAAGATAATTTGTCTGAGTAAGATGGCCGCTCCAGGAAACCTTTTTCAACTGACCTTGCAGAGGCCCGGACTTTCTATGATTTGGAAGGAGGAAAGGACGAATATATATAGGTCTCTGACGGGCCGCCGTTACTGATCTTGCGTAACAGCTTGGCAGACGGGGTGGATGTGCATCAAGAACGAGGCGCTTGATTAGCGCCATGGATGGAGAGAAATCTCATGTTACTATAATACTCTTCGTCGAATCTCATGGATGCAACCGTGTTGGCTACGTGCTGTATTGGCCCTTCTATTCCGTTAATCATGAAACCAGTCTGATTCAACTGTGCAAACAAGATGGAAGCCATAATCCCAGATCGCGGTCGGAGAAAGGGCATTATTCCTATAACAACCGTTTTCGAATGTGGGTAATGCCAGATGCACGGGAAAAGTCTACCTGTCTCCAGAGTGATTCAGCTTGCCGTCAACCAAGACATACTTAGGTAACATTTCAGAGGAAGACACAAACATGTATTGATATAAACGAGTCAATCACATATAAACAACATCACTATTTAACGAAATTCCGAACCTCAATTTGTCGAAATCCCACATCAATAGGCGACTCTGTTTCTAACTGCACTGATTGGCCTTGTAAACCTCATTCGCGAAGCACTAGGGATAATGTCAGTATGAATTTCACATAGATCGCAGACAACATACTTCGTAACTATCAGCATTGACAGCTTGTTCAGCAGGAAGAAGCGCCCGGTCGTTAGCGCAGCCATAGGCGACATCGATGGTATGGGAAGTAGCATGAGTGAACTAAATAACAGAAACCCTAAACTTGTCGATCAATGTACATCAAGAATAGCTCGTACCTCATGGAGAGTAACCCCGTCAGCAGTAACCGTATCATCGACTGAACCGGAACAAATAGCCGCACTGCCATCCAAGGTGAAAAAGAGATTGCAAAAGAAAATCTGGCACCAACGAACGGTCGGTCAGATCCTGTCAGTTACATGCCCATGATGGAAATACGTACATTCGTACTGGGTTGGGCAGTATAGGCAACAAGACCTTGCTGAGAACAAAGAAGGAGTGGATCCGTGCAGTCCATTCTGCAGAAATTTGAGAGGTTGAAAAAGAAGATAGATGGAAATGGCATACGTCCTTGTGTTAGATGATTCGTTTGCGATTCTATCAAATACCGCGCGAACCGTGTCTGTCGGCGTAGTGCCGAAGTAAGAATTATAGAGAGAATTAGTACCGTTCGCTGCAATATAAGAGGACGCTGCAGAAGCTAATGCTTTCGCCTCTGTATAGCTGAAGCATGTGTGAGAGAAGTGAAGGCCAGAAATGAGGAGCACATAGACCGACCCTTCATCGATCCAGAACGCTGTGTTACTGTTGGTGCAGACATCAACTGCGCGCGTATTCAGGGACAGGAAAAAGATCCCTCTTCGCCAAGTCGCCAGAGACGTTCACATCAACAGAGCTAGACGATACCGAAACATGATCAAGGCTCGCCGCATCGGTGACTCTAGCTTCTGGACTAGTGATAGAGAAGGACTGTCACAGGCGTGAACGTGAATGTTCCTGGGCCAGCCGAAGCAAAGTCAAACAGCGCCGATACTTTGTAGCGAGAATATAGGATTAGCAAAAATCGATAGATAGGAAATGTACTACTTACCATCATGCTCCGCAGTAACCGATTGTCCAGGAGGAATGACCGCAAAGGTAGAGTCATTAGTGTCCTTCAAAGAAACCGAAATCTGCAGGAAATATGTGAATCGGGGGCATAGGAGACAGTATATGGTGGAAAGCCACCTTGATCCCAGTGAAGTCGACGGTTTCTCCATCCTTGGTGACAGTGAAAGATTGGGTTGGAAGCATGTCATCAAAAATCGTCCCGTACTTCAAGATCTTCACCGACTCTGAGCCAGTGTTGGCTACAGTCGCCGTGAACTTGAGATCATCGATACTGGTGACATCGGACGCTGGTCCAGACAAGGAGACGCTAAGACCAGCATCTCTCTTGTAAGGACTGGCGAAGGTAGAGAGGGCAAGGGCGAGGGCAATGAAAGAAGTGAGCATACTATGAAGTCGAGAGTATACTTGACTGACGATCGATGCAGTTCCCCTCTTTCTTAAATATCGTTTGGAGGCCGTTCTATGAAATCATCGTGACAATGAGGTACATGCGAAAATGAACTCGGTAATTTCTTCAGAAAGAGGCGTTCCTTGACTAGAATGAATTTAGATACATAACCAGTCAAGGTGTCAAAGAAAATGCCGGTTAGAAACCGGGCGTCTGTTCCATAAATATCAATGTCAAGTTCCGTATGTCAAAAATAATACCCGTACTTTCGCCTTCTCCGCCAAGGCATGGCTGAGGTCGGTTGGAGAACGAAGAAATCGTTCAGTTGTACGCACTTCCAGTCAAGCGAGCTCTGAAGAATGTCTTGACTAGTAATTCTTCTCATGACGGATGTTAGTGCCGCACTTTTAGGAGCTTTGAAATCCTCAATGCGACTTCAACGGGAGAATGCACTAATTTTAGCGCTATCCTCGGAAGGAATGTCAGGTGAATGATCAGGTCTCAGAAAGGAGTAGTTAAACCTAGTACAATGTGTATGCAGAGCGGATACCCGCAGAACTTCAATTGCAGTTGTCAATCTGGTACGATCGTGAATGAGTTAATTCATGTACAAGGACAGATATGCTCAAGAAAACCTACCAGTCATTTAGAGCTAATGCGGATATGCGTGCTGCTGATAATATCACGCTCAAGACTCATGAGAACAAACTGCAAGGATAAGGGAAACGGCTAAAAGGGATACTGTACCTCAAGGATCTCTCTGTTCCGGAACTATTAACATTAGCCACCTTCATATCATGAGAATACCGAAGACTTATAAGTACAAAGAAATCGACGGAGGGATAGCGCTCGATTCCTCCGTATGTGCTGATTGTCAGCTTTGCGAACGACCGCTGCTAGTCAGCTTCCTGAAAAATAAATCTAGCATGCGTCTGGAGCCTGGGGGCCGGCGATTTCTCCCTAGCTAGCCATTTGTATTTCCCCAAATCTCGAGGCCCATTGAGTACTTACTGTAATGACCTGTGCCTCGAACGGATGAGACGTCCGCGTTCCTCTTATCGATGGGATAACCGAGGTTTTAATGACCGGAGACAAACAGTCTTCATTCCAAGTACAAACAGTCGCCAATGAACAACTGCCATCCTGTCAGCGGGAGCCTACCAGTCGATGCGTAATCACACGAAGATTGGTAAAATCAAAATAAGTAGCATGAGTCAACGACGAACGTCTGTCAACGTCACAGAATGAACGAGCATGTGATCCTGCGAACTTTCAATCTGTCCATCGGGCCGTAACCTTCGTCAAAGACCACAGCGCATGGCTTGCCATGTTTGGGCTGTGGACCCGGCCGTTCCTTATTGGGACCTTGTGCCGGTACCAACACCAACACCAACATCATATCCTTTCCATGAAACACATTAAAAGACCCTCACATATTCCATGCTCGGAGTCCTCCAAACTTCAACGCGATACCTTTATCCGGTGGAACACATTTCTAATTGACCTCATTACCCGCTCCATCACCTCGATCATCGATGTACTAAAAGGTCCATATTCACAGGGCGAGAAAGTTCCCGGAGGTCCTTCCCAAAGCTGTACTAAAATATTCCAGACGAACGCCGACCTGTACGATGCTGATGTGAACTCATCTCCGCGTCTGATTTCTCATATTCCAGCCAAAAACGCGTCTTACAGCGCAAGACAAACTGCTGTTTGATCCCCGGAACCATATCCCGAGAATCGACAGAGGTAACGTGGATGGTACCCCGTATTTCGTGTACTTGGTGAGTCTTTCCTGTACCCAATGAGTAGTGTCCGCCAAGACCTTTCCTACTAGTTCTCTTTGTGAAACCGCCGGCCTGGTTCAAATGCAGTTCTCATGTACAAGGACCTCTTTCCGTTCTTTAATAACAACGCGTCCGGCGTCGATATCAATGTGCATCTCCTTCTCATTCCTTCCTCTCAGCTCGGGTGTTCATCTCAACTACCACATCATCATTTCCCGCGAGGGAGGATCATGACTCCTTCCTACCTATATGCCGACACCGATACCGAATTTGATAGCAAATATCTTCCATGGTGATATCAGAGACGAATATCTACCGGGCTAGGAAAGGAGGAGGAGGAGGATGACGACAAAATGGTGTCGGTGGTTGACTATGCTGAAGGAGGAGGTCGTGAGGCGGTCGTGGGTTGTGGATAGGCAAGATTCTTTTGTGCTTTCTCGAATCAATGCGGCTTTCTATAAATCAAGAACCTGAACTAGGATGGACGGGAAGAACATCAATCATAAAGACACAGGATGCATTGGTGATATTCACAAGGTCTCTCCTTGAAATATTGGCACCGTATAAATCACATTAAGCACCCAACTTCTCGCCAAGACTCGGCTTTCAGCTAACTTTCCACACAGCCGGACAAGAGAAGTTCATCAATATCACGTTAGAAGTAGAACCCGAAGGATGTACTCACAAGTATGCGATGAGAATCCAGACATCCAGCCTGTTCAGTGAAAACAGGAATGGGATGAACCCAACCACTCTAGCCATTCCCATACCGTTTCCCTGCGCATCGAATACAGTCCAAGGCCACGTTCCCCAAAGCGATGGGATAAACACCTGCAGAAACGAACAATTACAACCTTCGTTCCCCTTCCTTTTCCAAGGGAAATTTCACGTAGAGATATTTCATGGGGTCCGTTCGGCGTTACTGTGCAGATTAGTTTGATACAGGCAGACGTTGAGATATACGAAAGACATACTACTTGGCGAAGGAGCAAAGAGCTGGTGCGACTTATGGGGGAACAACGTTTATTTCAAGGTCATCGCTTCCGCTCACCTCGTAATAACCTCTGACTGGTGGATGGCTCGTGTGTGTGTGCAACTCTTTTCGATGTGCACGAAGAGATATGGGCGTTCCTTAGAAGAATGGATTTGGGGGAGCAAGAGATGAGCGCATGGATGAGAACTGCACGACAAGGAATAATTGACCTCGCATTGCGGTCGGTCGTTTTCAAAGGCCCAGACGCAGTTCTGATGCACGTCGATATTGATGTATGCCTCCCTCCCTGTCTCACACGTTCTTGGATACCACTTCCACGTTTACTACCCTACGAACTTCACAAGATCGAATTCGAGATGTGCGACTTCCACAGCTCCACATCTTCCGGGGAGGAGAGACATAATACAGCTGATGGGGGGAGATGAGAATATGGCGCCAAGGATGTTGGGGAAGGTGATTTGGGAGCGGGTATTGGGTATGATAGTGAGGAGGATGGGTAGGATTCTTTTCTGTTGAGTTCGTAAAGCTAAAGCTTGATTATGGTTCCTCAGTTGCGCAAGTTACGTGCAAGGTTAATAATTAATATTGGAGCTGCATTCATATTCTACGATGCAATATTCTATAAGGAAATCTAAAGTCCAAACGGAAGGAATAACTATACTCGAAACCCCACACTACTATGCCGGCACCGCACGCACCTCAACCCCCTTCTCCCCCAAACTCCCACTCCCACCATCAGTATCACACCCCCTCTCAAACCCAGCATAATCATAAGCAAGCTCTCCCATATCCCACTCATCCAATCCCCTCACCTCCTCCTCCTCCTCCTCCCCTACCCCGGGATCCAATGCATAACCCACAATATAAGACTAGTCATCACGAACGTATACGGCACACCCGTAACACTATCCGCAAGCTGGTACCCCAACTGGACGTAATTCCTGTCTATCCAACCCCCAGGTATCACCGCGATCCCATCAAAGGATGCCCGGTGAAGAGGTTCCCAAGTACGCCTTCGATCCCATGGGACGCCCAGATACCGAGGGTGTCATCGTACCTGAATGTGTACTTGAGTTGGGTGGCAAAGTTGCAGCATATACCGGCGAGGACGCCGAAGAGGACGGCCGCGGCTAGGTGTGGGGTGTAAGTGCCAAGTGGGAGAGGGGGAAGGGTTGACTTACGCGCTCCAACGAACCCACAAGCGGGTGTGATAGCGACTAAACCGGTGATAGCACCAGAGCAGAACCCAATGACAGACTATTTTCGCTCAAGGCGGTAGTCCCACAGCATCCAAGTGAGGCCACCTACGCTCGCAGCCAAGTTCGTCACGATACAGGCATGTGCAGCTCGGAGGTTAGCACTAAGCGCACTCCCGCCGTTGAACCCAAACCATCCAAACCACAGAAACACAACTGCACCACCATCAGATCGACTATACCAAAACCCAAATGCGAGAACTCACCTCCAAGCACAACATACGTCGTATTATGCGGTCTATACATAACCCTCTCCGTCCCCCACCCTTCCTTTCCTGCTATACATCACATCACCTTAGCTTGGAGAGAGGAGAGGAGAAATGGAGGACGAACACGCATCGTAGGTGATGTTTTCCATCGCGGAAAGGGAAAAGAAGCGAGGGTGGGAATCACAGTGAGACATAAAAATGGCTTCTTTGATCGAGAAGAAGCTTCTTTATTGCAGGCTCGGGCTTGGCATACCCCTGGGGAGACGCGAAGCATATGGAACGTGTTAAAGATAACAGGAGAGTCTGGATTGGGCACATAGACTTGACTGGTACTATTACATGATGACTACCTTCATCCCCGCTTATCCTTTCCACCCCGCAAAAGAATCCCCATCGTCCTCTCCTCAGCGTCACCATCATACCCACACTCCCCCCCCCCATGACATCATCCCAAACGCCTTCCCTAACACCGTCCGCCACCGCGGATCCTCCATGGCGTCATATCCTCATCTTCGTCGCCATCCCCACACCGAGGCCCCCATCAGCTGTATAATCTCCCTCTTAAAGGACATCCCCGATGTTTGCATGGAGGGAGCTGCGGATGTGTGTTGTGTTCGAGTTCCGGCGGGGAATAGGGAAGGCCTGCAAGTTAGTAGACTAAGCACAGAGCATTGACTAATACAGACAGAAAGGACTCACCATGTACACGAAATATAGGAGTACAATCCATGTTACCTCGGTCGACTTTCGGGGTAGGGGTCCAGCAAACAAGCAACGGTTCGTATTGCTCTCCATGGCGCACGTTCGGATTGAGGGAGGGACGTTGAACTAGCTCGAACAGGGTTAGCATTGACGGGGCCGGGAAATACTGATGTAGTACTCACAACGGTATGAGGATCCCTCGATACGTGACGGGTACGTTGACCGGTTCCTCGATATAGATCTTTGGCATAGTCGTCCACCCTATAACCAAAATGAGGATCGCCTCAAGCTCCAGGAAGCATTGGGGACGTACCCGGAAAATACAATCTGTATCCTCGTCTCCAGACCCACAGGGTAATCCCATCTGACACCACTCCACACCCGTACACCTCCACACTACAAGGAGAAATCCTTGAAAAGGAGTGGCACGATATCCTGCGTTCGTCGTTTCAAAAGAGGATTCCATAAAGGAAAGATAGTATGACTCGCCTTCGTAAACACCCTCTAAGCCGTCTCGTCATCGTCGTACGCGGTCTAGGGTCCAGGGGAAGGAAGGCATGTTCAGGCTATCACTACATGTTAATATTTATCAATGCGATAGCATTAATGAACGTGCCAAGATCGTAGCTTGACGAATGCAAGGAGGCAATAAAAAAACTGCCGTTATGGATGCCCGACTCTCCTTCTTGAGCTTAGTTATCAATGCGATAGCATTAATAAGAAAATTGCCATTATAGATGCTCGACTCTCCTTCTTGAGCTAGAGTCGACGTCTGTGGAGCATCAGTTAAACAGACCTCGACTTTTGAACACGGTGTAGCTACCACAGACTAAAAAGAGCCTACAAAGCCATCATTAGCCAGGCTCATTGACTTAAATTTTCGGTGCACTTTACCTTTGTTACTCGTAAGGAACGGGTCTCATAGCAAAGAATAAAGCAACCAAACATAAGGGTAAATGAACGGCAGGTGAAGATGGTCAGGAAAGGACATACCTTCCAAACGTGGTGGTACGAGTAAATGCTGGCAGCGTGACAAAAGTCACGAAACAACGAACGCATCACTGAGCACGGGACTTGGACATGCCAATATCCCGCCGGGCCGGCAGACGATGAGTGAGTAAGTGGAAAACAGAGACGAGGAAGATGGGTGGGAAGGGATGGGGAGATAGGATTCAGAGCAGATTTCGCCTCTGCTTTTATATTCAAAATTTCCTGACAGAAATAGAATATCAAACCTGACGGGTATGAGAATAACTACACGGACGTCTGAGTAATTCCAATATGGTGACAGGAATACTCGAACGTACCCAATTTCGCAACATCCACTATCCACTGATCGTTGGTAAAAAAAAAAAAACTTTGAAGGTTCTTCTCATTCATTTTTGAACGTTGGTATTATCATACAAGGCGGAGGAAGACTGTCATCTCCACAGTAATCGGATGCGGGTTCTGATTGTCCAAACCGTAAATACATTACAACCAAGCCAAAGTCGGTAGCTTTGAACATGTTATTGAATTATCGATGCCGTGTTTTCTCTGAACCCAGTGAATGTGATTGGCAGTGCGCTTCAGTGCATGGAAACGGACCTCATGTAGAATAAAACAAGTCAACTATAGATAATCCATCAGTTACCTGAGCAGGAACGACTCAATATCACTCATAGCGTAATTCACGAGTCTGTGCAGGGTCATCAATATCAACCTCTAAAAGGAAATCCACACTCGGGAACGAGCGAAAAGCTTTGCGCTATTTCCCACAAAATTCAAAACACGAACCAGTTGTAATCCGTCATATGTATCCGATCCCTCCTCCTACACAAGACAACCCGTAAATTCCAGAACTGCGTTGTGCACCATTCCGAATTCCACCACCTTCCGCAACACCCGTTGAGCCCATCGACATTCTTGGCCTTATGGTATACTCGTTCCATTGTAGTTCCCTTACGCTCTTCGCATTCCCACAACAGAGGTACCTCAAAATTGGAATAACCAGATATTTGATATATGCTCAACTTAGACGAGTATCGTTATCCCTGTTCTTCAGATTTTCTGGATGTCGAACCTATAGATATGCCGAAGAATGATGGTGCTGTTTCTGTGGCATCGGTGTGTATACGTTTCATGCCAGTTCGTTGTGTTGGTGAGAATCGGTGCAAAGATCACCGACAGCGACGAGTAGCAGTATTCATAAGAGTTGAAGAGTAATCAGTACCAGTCTAAGATTATCAGGAGAGAGGATGACAAACCATCCACGTCCCATTCCAAGAAGAGCGGAAGACGAGTCGAACGGGAATCAAAATTAAGGGCTGACGCCACAGCATCGTGGCACGAGGCACGCTCTCCATAAAGAACCTTCAGCATCCACTAAAACCGACGTCATACCCAGTCTTGAGGAGGTAGGAACTCGAACAGGCCGTATCACTGCTATGACAACTCAAAGTAACGGAGAATCCTGAAAGCAACCGTAAGGAAAGGAAGACAGAACTTTCGGACACGAACGAGGATATGAACAGTCAAAGTTAGCACATTACACGCCGCTTCAATGGCAGGATACAGGTGTCTAGTGGATTTAGCGGGATCACGATCAGAAAAAGAAGTAGATGCTCGTTCATACGTAACACAAATCCAGCCGTTTGAAACACGGAAGAAAGGAAAGCAAGGTAGTACAGGATTGGGGTAGGAGGCGATGGTGATAGTGGTAGTGCAAGATAAGGACGCGTCACAGAGCGGTCCGGAACTGGAGTCTTACGTGGTCCAGGTACATCCCTCCGAATCAACCATCTCTTCCCTCACTCGTCAAGCCATTCTCTCACTCGTACGCAATGTGACGACCTCTCGAATGTTCAGCAAACCTCTGGAATTCGGCAGGCTGCAAATTCAGGGTGCTACCTGTCAATCATTAGCCGATGTTGTGGATATTTGGATAAGCGAACGGTTCTAAATTCATATTTGTGGTTTCCTTACTTTCTAACGTGATTATATTCGTTCTCAGTCTAGAGTCCCGGAGAAACATGATCAAGGGCAATGGGCTCTACCAATGATGTCCATTTAGATACATCAATTCGAACTCGAGATCTTCTACTCGGCCTCGTATACCGGTGACTCTTGATCGTTTGAGGAATTGGGTGTAGCTCGATGGTTTCTTCTTCTCGTGAGTATTCAACCAATTCTCGATGTGTACATCATTTAATAGAGATAATCTAATAGGATTCGATGATTGTATACCGATTTTGAAGGGAGGTCCCTTGCGTATATCAAAATTTGGCACAAAATTCGGAGTGGATTTGAAAGTGAGTTCCAGTTTATTTCTGAATACGTGCAAAAGAGTTCGGACTCTTTGTCCTCTCGATGCAGGAAACCAGATTTTATTGCCATAACTACTACATACAGATTTGTGGATGCTCGTAGCTTCAAATCTACATATCAAGCTTTCATTACAATCGTTTTATTTCGATCTCGAGCGCTTTTCTGCTCCCTCCTAACCAGTACAAGCTAATTCCCGTCCGCTATTACTTCTGTGGTACCGAGTGACGAGCCTAAATCATGGATAACGATTCATCAAGTCAGGGGTGGCCTGGTAATCAAGAAACAAGACGTACCATTTCTCTAAACGGCATGCTACCGAGCCTTGAAAACCAGGAATGCTCGCATTTCAAGAACTGATCTTAACTGGCACTCGGAACCGGCCAATCCGTGAATGAAATAGAGAAATAATGGGAGAAATTCGACTTATTGATGGCTGTTTTAGGGTGTACCATTACCGGTAGCCTTCCTTTGGTTACTAGTAGACGCTAATATCAATGTGTTGACGTTACTCCGTGTATGACGTCTATCGTGTTTTCTATCGATCTACCCAAGGAAATACCAACAATAGGTGAGTGAGTATTCTATCCTTCGAAATGAGAAGAATAACTCATGATTTAATTGGTGCAGACTTTCAACAGACAACGATAATAAACCAGGATGGCCATGTCTTGACGGCTTACAATTGCCCACATGCGTAATTAATGGATTTATGAAAGAGAAGAGTAATGATTGGAGAAAATCATCCATCTATATCCTTTATATACTCCGTGGACCTTCTTGGCCTTCGACTGGGTGTTCCATTTTCTGTGCTGACAGGAGCAGGTTGGGATTTGAAAACTCAAATTTATAATCGCAACTCATCACGGCCACATGCTCTGATTTTCGAACTATCACGTTTTATGGGGTTGAATCGTAATGTAAATACCAGATGCAGACTGAAGGTAAGCAATTGAGGGGCCTTCCCCTAGCCTTTCCAGCACAACTAAGTACTACTGAACTGGTCATCGGTATGCACAGAGCTCTTCCTTCCTTATGCAGCCATATAGGACCTTCCAAGTGAGCGAGGGACATACTTGTGGCTGCAAGAGTGTGCTGGAACTATGGAGGAACTTGGCATCAAGGGGTTGGGAACGCGTCGCGCGACGCGTGTCAGTTAGGACACGCGTCAGTCACGTGTGATAACTGATTGGTCGTGTTCGTGGCCGCAAATCAAATTCGGTACAACCATTTAATAACTAGTACTCTTTGTGTTGCTTTTACCTAAATGATGTCGAGACACCTGAGCATGCATTGCTGGTGTGTGTGGGTAACAACGCGGTCGTTGTGGCACGGTCTAAGGCCTTCGTCCACCTGATCCGGCTATTTCCGAACCTCCCTCTCTCACACATCACCCCTGGAAACCCGCACAGGATTCTCAAGAAGCCGATCTTCACCGGACCGACAATTCATTTGGTAGCCAAGTTCATTTGGGAAATCTACAGATTTTCGGATCTACCCCATTTACCTCTTTGACAGTTCTCTTGTCGACTCGGAGAACCGAAGTGGCATCCCTTTGGATGCTTAGCCTGTGTCTCGAATCTCTCACACTTCTTGCGCTCTACAGCCTGAAACACGGTGAGCTCGTCGTCTGTGGGTGTGCTGGGTAGTACAGTATACAAATTCCCTAGCTAGTTATTTGTACTGTACGCCACGGCCGTCTCTACAGTGGACAATGTCGTGTAATATGGTGATGACTTTCCTTCTTCTCCCTGGTTTTTCATCAATGATTGTTGGGCTCCTCAATTCTATGCCTCCAGACCAGAAGCTCCCGGTAAAATTGGCGTATTCTTGCCTTGACAATGTCAGTACGATGCCGTTCATTCTCGACGAAGAATCAAGTTGCTCCGATGTAGCACCATACGCATGAAGAACTCGCTCGAAATGACGACAAATTACGCATTTGCAGGCGACTGTACTGCATGTCGGATTTACGCAAGTAAGGATAAGGATCTCCTCCGTATTCTCGTCACCAAATTTAGTTTCTTCAGTATATATACGCTCTGGCAGAGCTATCTTGGAATCATGTTATGTAATCCAAGCTCTAGCCAACGATTAAGCTGTTTTCCACTGCGCCAGGTATTTAAGCACTGTCTATTCACCTTGTGGACTGAGCGTTAGCGGTATAAATCGGCTTGGACAATTATGGGTGCTGTTGTTCACTACGAATATGGCTTAATAACATTGCATGCATCTGAATCGCTTGCGAATATGTTGAAGATATAGCTTCCAGCGCATCGCAGTATGAGGCTTTCGATGCGGATATCTAACTTTATCCGTACTGAATGGTTTCGCGCTAGAAGGGTGTCTCCGAATGCCGCCGGACAGTTCCCGACACCTCCGTTTCATGAAGAAGGACATGTATCATCAGTTCTGCTGTAATGAAAGACGGCGAATATCACTTATCAGAATAACTATACTTGGCACGTTTCTCAACCTGCTAATATTAGGCATGATCGACTTTTTTGTTTTTCACTGACCATTTACTAGATGATAGGCCGCTTTGAGCGTTATATTCATGGAGGAACACTTGGGTCGATATCCTGCTGTATCATCCAAACTAACTCTGTATGAGTGGCGCTGTAGTCGGACATGGGTCAGACCCTTCCACAGGACGTTGCCTGCACAATCTGATTGGACCCCCATCGGCAGATACTTGTAGCTGCTTGGTGGCAACGCGAACACAGAGACGTAGAAATCCGAGCCGGGAAATCTAATTATACATCTTCTCAAGGTACCTGAAACCATGCTGGCCGAAACACTTGGGTGCGTGTATTAGATAGATGGCTATTTGAAACTAAAATCAGGCAGTCTCATATTTTCGTGTAGTTCGTACACTGTTACCACGACAAATGTTGGTCCGTAAGCCAGTCCCGGAACTGTCCTTCACAATGAGCAGTCTCACACTTAAATGCGGTGATATCGGTGTCCGTGTAGATAGGTACAAAATCGAGAACAGCACTTTTGATTGTGGTTATATTTTTACACGACATGATCCCAGCGGGTCTTCTTGTCTTCACTTCCTGCAACTACCCATGAAAAACGCTTGCAGATCTATGGTCACGAGACATTAGAAGGTCATTGCAACGAAAGACTCAAGAGAAAGAGAGCTACTAACGGTAGAGTGATGGTCCTCCCATTATCGCACTTGATGAGAACCATTTGAGTACCCTATAGCGGATAAGACCCCGGTTAAATGATGTACTGCTCGAGAGAACGGAACTCACGCCGAGCATGGAGCTGGTGGACTCGACGACACCTCTAATGAGTTGTCCCCTCGAGCCGTAGAAGAAGACGCGTGAACCACTCTAAATAGTGGAAATGAAAAATGTGTGTAGAATACACCGTGAAGAACGCAAAGAGGACACACTGGAAACGCGTTCATAGGCAAAACAGGCTAGCAGGTAGGTTGGTTGGTTGGTAGAATTACGATAGGGCAATGGATGGCTGCAAATCTGAGTCTACGCAATGCGCTGGTTTAAATACCTTCAAACCATTGTTGTCTCAGTTCCGGGATTATGGGAAATGGTGTATCATGTATGTAACGGACCCCAAATGATCTGGGAAATTCGGACTTGGAGTGCACAGAACAACCACCCAGAACTGGTCCGAGTTAGCCACAACCGATGATTTGCGTGCATACTCTCACAAGCACTAATGACAGGCGCCTAAGGTATAGATAGTTCAATACTTCGTGCAATTAAAGTGGCGTATATAATCCATACATTCATTTTATACATATATGACGGTTCCGAAGGGAAGCCTGAGACTCGAGAGATTCAGAACAAACTGAAGCGGGATCGGTCCAAGGACATTTGGGGAGCTACGGTCGCACACAACTTATTCGACGGATATGCAGATTTGAGGTGCGAAGAATTTTGGTACAGTCAAACCCGAGAGTCTCATAATTGTTATGGTCAGAGACCTCTGTCACTCGGAGTTCGTTATTCAGTATCCGGACTATGCTCTCATCAGATGTTACCCTCGCATCTTATGAAGTATGCATTGTACACGGATGCAGAAAGTTAGAAACTTTGAATGAGAGAACCCATCCGATGTATGTCCAATCGTGCGGGCATGTAAGAACCACCTGGAATGCAGGGCCGGATAGTGGATGGTGCCGAGAATGACCAAATCGACAAAGCGTAACTAGTACGGACCTCGTTGCTCTTCTCACATCGCTTAGACATACATTGGTCGAAGGGCCGTGGCGCATCTCGACTCCCAGAGGGAGCACATCGGAATACTTAGTTCAATAGCGAATTCTATAGGATCCATGCCGTATGTACCATGTACATGCATAGGACGTGTGACGGGAATGAAAAGTCCTGCCTCATACTAGATACTCTATGCGTGTATTACTGGTAGTAGCCATCTTCCCAAACCTTAGAGACCACTTACTTTAGGCACGTCGATACAATTGTTTTAGCCTACTATCTGATGGGCTAGTCGGCTAGAGTTTAGAAGTATGAACATCTGTTAGGATACTGGTAGACACGCGTAGCTTGATTCGTTCCCTCGTTCCTGGCAGAGATAATTAGTCCGGAATAGCCCCAAACAAAAATAGTACCTCCGCTGGCTGAAGCGTCACTATGACTGCCCAGAAAGTGGAAGCCTTTTGGGGATGATAGGAAAAACAATTTAATCGTGGCCTAGTACGGGAAGGAGTGAGAGACTGGCACATGAACCGCATTGAAGAGTTCTTGATGAGGTCTCTGTGAAGTCGAGGCATAAGATGAAACAGGTCCAAGGTGAACTATAGGAAGTTTACGGGTGTCCAGGTCGTTGTGCACAAGACCGTAAATCTCAGACGAGTGAACAAGAGGACGAGCCAACAAGCAAATGAAGGCGTGGCTTTTCAGTACCGTGAGGAACGCGATAAAGGTCTATGGCATCCGTAGGGCATGACCTAGATTCACAAGTTTATTTCCAGGATGGTGATGGGGCGCCAGCGGTTGAGGGAGTATTATGGGAGAATAGTTAATAGGCACCGTCTAAATCGGTAACCCAATGGGGTCGAAGGCGAAGTGCGGCGACCTTCCTCATTTCGGAGATACACTACGGAAAACACACGATTCATGAAGGACTCATAAGTCAAAGAGAGCGAACCTGGAAGAAGGAACGCGACGTCACAATCGCGAAAAGGTAGCTGAATGGCAAGATTATGTACCTCGAGACCTGATTGCGCAGGATGCAGCGGTACGAGTCATTATCACCCTCTTCCGGAATCACTGGTTCTTGGCATATAGGCAATCCATCTTGTCATGTGCACACTTTAGCGGCCAATGACAGATTGATAGTCGGTGATGGGAGGAGGTACCGGCTGACGTTAGAATCTGTGAGCTAGTGGACATGACAAAAAGATACTCGTGCTTTTCGACTAACCTTGATACAACCAGCGCTACCGGCTCCAGTATACAGTTCAAAGAATGATGGAGTATACAGAAAAAACACAGTAAAGATGCTGTCGCCATAGCATTGACGACGGTTGCCGAGTATAACGGAGATTCAGTAGCGCACCATCAGCTTCCGGGTCAGAGAACAAGATCGGTGGTACAGCAAGCATCTGCCTAGAGGATCGAGACATATCCTACGCAGGAAGATCAGCATCTAAGAATTATCGTGGCAATCACCGGGCGGGGTATCGGCGAGGGCGGGGACCCTGGAATGTTACAGCGCTTGTGTCCTCTTTGTAGTGCGAGAAATTTCTTTGTGGTCGCGTTTAGTCCACCGCTGATTCAGTATCCGAGTATCGGTATCGATGCCCAGATTATTCGATGCTGTGGTACCCTGCTTACAGCGTAGTAATAAATGTGGAAGAGGTTCATCCACCGTGCTGCCTTGTTCCTGGGAAAATAGGTGAGTCACCTTATCAAAGACGTAAATCCTACAACATTTCGGTTCTGAGTGCGCATCCTGTTCAGATTAGAAAGAGCTTCTGTCAGAAACGGGCCGGTAGATGCACGAAGCCGCTCTGAACCAGGACCTCACTCGCCGCAGAAGGAAAGTTAGGCAATGACCAAATGAATCCGGCTCCTTGTCATCATATGACAATCTTTATTGATGGAAAGGCATCACAGCAATTAAATACCGCACGGTAACTTCAGATTGTGAAGCACAACGGGAGCACATGACTCACAATAGAAGATTTTTGTCAATACGTGCATGCCGTGGACATCAGACGTTAACAAGGCCCTCTTTGTCATCGAAACGCGCAGTAGTTCATTGGAAGACTTTCTGGATCATAGATTCAGCAATCGGCTCGGCGGAAAATCAAGACACGTATGGCTGAGCTGTATCAGAGGAGATAGCCAATTAATCCAGTTTTCCAGTAATAGAACAAGGGAATGTAAGCCGAGATGTTTCATAGAGGTGCTCATGAAGAAGTGATCAATGAAGCCCGGACCGTAATCGATGAGTAGGCATTGAAACAACTTTCAGAACCCAGCTAAAGATCACGAGTTACGCGTTGTAGTATTCAAAAGATTTTTCTTACAGTGAATAGAGGACAAAGATCAAAGAACTCTAGAAAGCGACTCTCAGCAGTCAATGACGCAGACTGCGGCCGTGCTACCAACTCGGGTGGGTTCAATGAGTACCCCATGGCATTCTGCAAGATGGAGGTGACAAGGAATAATTCTGCTATTGCCGAGGGTCTGAAAACGAGACCGTGGATGGTGTCGAGGGCGGTGAATGAGCGCTGAGAAGGAAAAAGGATCGGAGTCACGACCAGTCACGGTCACATGCCTCCCGTTTTTGGATGAGCCCGTTTTGCCGCTTGCGATCACGGTCATCGAGGCTACGCCCATCCATCTGCTTTCTCTCGATATTAATGTCACCACTCAGCCTCTTTATGTAGCATTATATCATGAATCCTAGTGGAGAATATCAAACTTGAACCGACCTCGGAGTCGCTCCAAACCGCGACCTGAAAAAGCCTCCTCTGTAATGCCCACCACTAGCCCCCGCCCACGTCGACACCAGAAAGAGCGGAGACGCTCAGACAATGAAACATAATATATATTATATCTTTCTTGTCAAAGCTTTCCGCGCTGGTGCCTAACCGTTGTGCTTTTTTAACTCCTCGAGGGACGCCTTGGACGAATGTATAAAATTTCCTTCGTGAAATGGGCACATCTCGCAAGAGCATAGACAATGATCCTAGACCCAAAAGCTTAAGACAGCTAAAAACGACTCAGTGGACGATGCGGTAGTTCCGGTTTCCACTCTTGTTGGCCTTCCTTTAACACCCGTACCGTTCTTGTATTGAGTCAACGGCAATACATATTTTCTGTCCACTCTGCGGCCGGCAACTTCAACTTGACTCGATTTAGTACGCGACCAACTATCCCGGGCCGAAAGTCCGAAATCCTTCTTTGTCTCTATCCATCATCATGACAGACGGCGTCAAGCCATTGCAACCACAGCAAAGTTCAAATGCGACCTCCTCAAGCTCCCTTTCTACCCCTCCACCTCCACATACTCAAGATGTTGAACATGGAGTGAGCGAGACTAGCCCTTTGTATCACAGTCAGTTACTGTTCTTTCATCTTCTGGCACATTCATCTCATTGTCTCATTCACATTCACAGGAAACCTCACTGACTTCGTCGCTCCACAGAAGATCACATCGTGAGTCGCTGTCTCCTTCCATGCTGGATAATGTCCGAATTCTGGCCGGCTCAGAGCCTATCAATCAGCATCAGCATCGTCTTCTCGGTGTGTCCCAGAGCTCCTTTATCCTATAAGATCTGATGAATCTGAAGGGGAACCCTGCAGACCATAGTTATATTTACTATCTGTACGATCGTCCTCACTCTCTTCCTCCACGGCCTCTACGAAAAGAAGAAACACCAACTCATACGCGAGGGCCTCGTATGGACCAATCTTAGTCCATCAAGCCAATGTCTCCGATACAACACTCAAGAATACGCTGCCGAGCTGGCCGGCGTACCAATTGATGGAAACATGAGGCAGTGGTGTGAGGAGAAGCAGATCACCATTCATGGAATAGAGTTCAAAACACCGGCATATTGTACTATTGACGTGGATAAATCGGTGAGGTCGTTATCATCTCCAGGACACCCAGTTGGCTGATCTGGATGTAGGCAGCTACTGTCAGGGTTTATGGCCATTGGGCAGTCGACTCAGATGAAACAAGTTGCAAGACGCTGTGGGAGGATTTCAGGGATAAAGTGCATCCTCTCCTTGTTTGCTTTGCCTCATATTTTGGGACCTGGCTTATGATGCGTGATGGTGTCCGCAGGGTTGTGTATTCAAAGGATTCCGCGTGCGTCCATTGCGCTTGCACATGTAAATAATTCTGATGTTTTCAAAGTGTATCGAGGCTCGTATGGGAAACTACCAACTACCATGGGATAATTGGCGGGAGATGTGCTTTATGACTCTGGCAGATTATGATGGGCATCATTTCGATCACCTGGATAGTTGTGAATTTGTAAGTGATCCTCATATGCTAGATTTATTGATGCTGAGGCTTAGGTTTTAGGGTATTTTCACTCTTGCGTGGGGCGTCTGGTTTGTCAATGATGAGAGTTGCTAACCCACCCTACCTTGCATGTATCATCCTTATCTGGATCCGTAGTTGCCTACAAATATTCATTGCGGCATTTCGCCTTGGTATGATTATCTTCGTAGTGATTCCTTACAGAGAATGTGTTTAAATCAAGAATACCCAAAGTGATACCGGCTGAGGAATTCCAATATGAGATAATTGAACTGGCCATATATGCAATAGCCCAAAAATGAGAAGGACGATGGAAATGTTGAGCGATGATAAGGTGGCAGCAATTGGAAAAGAAGTTATAGCTAAATTGGCCCGTATACCCAATAAGTAGTTTTTTTCGACTGAACAAGTATACCCGCCAAGGCCTTTCCTACCAGCTCTCTTCGCGAAACTGCCGGCCCTACTTGAAAAACCCATCAAAGATGCACGAGGATCTCAACGCGTTCTTGAATGTCAGAAGTGCGTATGTTACAAACAAATATGCATCCGCACCTTCCTATCACGTCAATCATCGATTGCATGCATCGTCTCCGAGCATATGCATAAGTACGTCAGCTATTTTCTTCCCTGCTTCCCATGAAACAGAGCACGCCTCTGAATCTGTCCGCAGAACCCAGGACCTTGGTACCTGGCTATGTTGGTGTGGGTACCTATTGGGGCTTTGATGATCGATAAGGAAGACAACTCACTCACTTTCTTGCCCTAGAGAACTGAGAACTTGAGTCCTAACATCGGACCCCACCTTAATCATAATGCATGAAACGCCAAAAGCCCGGCCTAGTCTGCTGTATACTGATAGGATGTGCTATGATTGTCTGGGTGAATATAAAAAATTGTGTACCTTTCTCTTGATGGAAGATGAGGCAAGAGACTTGCCAGGAAGATACCAGCTTTCCGGTCTGAACTACCAAATTAAGCAACACCCCAATCACATGTTTCATTTGATTGCTCTTGTTTGAAAATTTCAACGCCTTATCTTTCTTCCTTCCTCCTACATTCCTCGAATGCATACCCCACCAGTCCACTAGAGCATGAGAATAACCTGTACCCGGGCATGCTGAGTATTTGTCCTTTACTTAGACCGTATTAGTATTCGCTTCCAGTCCTTCCTCGATGAAAACGGTCTGATCAGGGTTAGACCCTTCGACTCGGAGTGCCTCTGGAATAGATGCTAGTGAATGTGAAATGTTACGACTCCGTTACCGTAAGTTCCCGTAATTACCAACCCTGAAAACGTTGCCCTAATCGAACCTTGTTTTCTCAGAAGTTGCATACTTCGTCCTGTGCATGCGAGTAGGCAACAATTGGTCTTTGTTTGGGGGTTGGCACACAGGATGACTCCATGCCTGAAGATATGCGCTAACCAGGTTGCTACAAACTCAGACCTACTTCTTTGGCATATCTGGCGGCATGTCTCACCGTTGCTGGGACATGCCGGGACATAGATACGGTGTAAAATGCTACTGAGGTGTGCTCCATATGCTCTTTTTCAAAAGCTACTGCCAGCTAACCCAACGTTCGATTAGCTTGGGTGTGGACTGAGTTGTGAACAATGCCTTTAGATGTGCATTGCCTGCACTCGAGAGTTTCAGGACATACTCCTCTTACCTGTCCCATTGTTCCTCTTTCACTTTATAATGTCACACCGTTAGTCTCCTTCCTCACACATCATCCTCTGATGAACCGCACATTCCCCTTGCATTTTGACAGCCCCGTTGGGCTGGATGCACGAAGCTCTGTTGCGTCTGTAATTTCTCACTGAGATTATTACTTCCGCGTGTTTCCCGTGCCCCTAGTTTTGCTCACGATTGACCTCTAACCTCTGTAGAGATCGTACCGATATCAGAGATCGCTCTGGACTCGTATCTTTGTTGGGTCACAACTCCGCAGTTTCCGGCCTTGAGGTAAGTGCACAACCCTTCGTTTTCTTGTTCTTCTCGCATGATGCAATATCTCTTATATTTACTACTTCAGAGGGTGAATATACTCACCCGATGAGACCATTTTCCCACCAAGATCTCTGATCCTCTTTCCTTTTCATTCCGTCTTGGTCGGGGTGTAACTACATGCTTACATTCACATGTCAGGGTCATGCTTCCATCAAGACTACGAATCACTATGATTGCTAAACACTAGATGGCAGCCCCCCAAGGGCCAGTCTGACCTGTAGTATGCCTGTAGTCCGTAAGGTGATGAGCCTGTCTTTGTCATCTGTCTTACTAATACCAAATTTTTCATACCAGACAACAAACCTAGTATCAAACAGGTACATTGGGGATGCACCCTTGCTGTGCTGCTCAGTCATTTATTTTCACTGTTCCTGTAGTTGATATGATACTTTGGAAATGAAAGGGATTCTTTATACTGCTTCGCGGACCGAGGATCTGAGATTGCACTCGGTGGTTGGATGACTTTCCACACCTTAACTGAATCCGAGTCCTCAATTATTGCATTGGCATTTGGATGTGTGGTCCACATCCACTGACCGCCATCTTTTTTCGAGAATGAAAGACAGCATTGATTTCTCTCCCGTTACTCCTAACGTGAATGAAGGGTACCCGCTGACTACACGAGCCTGTTTTTCGGGCTTGCTATTTCACAAGGTTGAGTTTCCAGTGATGCAACATGGGCAATGAGTGGAGGGTGCACAGACTCGAATTCTTTGAGCATTTATCGGTTAGCTGAAGTGACCTTGGAATATGAGGTTAACGCTGGAGGAGAGCTAGCACAGTTAAGCCTAGTGATCGAAGAAGATGTGTAGGAAACAGGCTATTTCCGCTCATGGTTATATGGAGCGAGAGTGATGTTCAGTTTCCTGCAGGGTTGGAAGGGACTAGACCATTGCTGGGTGGATCGGTGGTGAACATTGCCGCCCATTGTGATATGGGGGAGTCAATGCATACCCATTCATGTGGTGGCGAGGCGGTAGCGATGATAGTCTTGGTTCACAGAGTCAGGAAGATGATCGGTCATTCAAGAAAAAGTCATTCCACTGCGTATTGGAATCCACGTTCCCAAAATCGATTGGGATAAACACCTATGGAAACGAATGGTTACAACCCTTCATTCCCTTTTGATGAGAGATCGCATGTAGATATATCTGATGAGGTGCGTTTGACGTTACAGGTGGATGCTGAGATATTACTGGAGTGAAGACCTGGGTTTGATTTATAGTGGGGGAAAAGTCAGATAGACTGCAACAGTTTTTATTTTGAGGTTAGCTTCATCCTCTGACTTCAGTGCCAATAGAAGAAGAATTAATCAGATGAGAGTGTATTTTGGTAAGTAGTACTTAATCACATGGAAATTGTAAACTTCTATGAGCTAGAAACAAATCCCTCAAATGCAGTTCTTATGCACATGGATCTCATCATGCAACGTCTCCCTTCTTTCACCCATTCTTGGCTACCCCGACTTTATGTCACATGAACACAAGATCAAATTTAAGGATGTGCCTCTCCACAGCAATGTCAGGTAGGAGAGAAATAGTATGGCTAATGCTGTGAGATATGGGGATGATATGGTGCTGAGGGTGTTGGGGAAGATGATTTGGGAGGATGTTATGTGATGGGTAGGATTCTTTCCTGGAGGAATGATAATATCATTCATAAAGCTAAAGCTTGACTAGTGATTAGGGATCCTCACTTTTTCAAGGTTAATAATTAATATTGGAGCTGCATTCATATTCTACTGTCAAGCACCAACTCGGATACACAAGGTTGGGCCTTAGTTTGTCACTCGCACTTCAGTGAAGTGAAACAAAGGTAGTGATGCGGATTGTGTTAAGTAGGCAGGACTTAGATAGTCGCAGAGCTTGGAGTTCAGGTAGGAGTTGGGAGTGTATATATTATGACTTCACCCCTATTTTCCTTATCTTATCTTATCCCTATCTTCTGGAACCCTGGACCTACCTATCTTATCTCTCAGACCCACGATATTCTGCCAGCACATCCTCTACCCATTTACCCAGTTGCTGTCACCCCAGTTTACAGCTACCACACCCCAGATGACCGATGACCTGCATGCACCATCATGCTTCTCCTGATGGCATCATACTTCTTAGTAGTTGGGCAAGAGTCAACCACTGGTCGAGGGCAGTCTACAGGATGTGGCCTATTCAAATGGAATCCTGCACAGATGCAGGTGATATGTGCTCTTTACTCTCATTCATTGGGAGTACACTTCTTTTAGTGTCCTCACTCCTCATTTGTTGAAAGATGCACTTTGCACTGCATGTGCCCTTATAGATACTATTCTTAGTATGAGTATAACAAGTACTTAAGCTAGCCTATGCTGTGGCCTTAGACCCCAGCTTCGGCTAAGGTTATATACTCCTAACTCTTACAAGCTCCCTGCTTTCGCTATCTAAGTGATGCTCTAACTTCTTGCAATCTGCCAAACGCCTCTCTAACACTGAATCACCGAACGTGAGTGACAGGATAGAGATCAGCCTTGGTTTAGATTAGAGTTAGTGCATAACAGGTTCTGGGAGATAAGGAAAATAGGGGTAACATCATAATAATATCGAAACAATGGTCAATCCATTCAGCCTCCCACTTTTGTTCATGGAAATAATCCATTTTATAGGATGGATGCATAACTAGGCAAGGCATTGTTGACAGCCATCAACATGGCAGATAGGGACTTACTCATGGCCATATGGTACATGTATGTCTCATCGGTTTTTGAATAGTACTTGCAGAGAACTTGACAAGCTTGAACTGCAGCTGCCTGAACCCCAGGTAAAAGCTTTACATCCACAATGATCTTGTCAAGCTGGTCAATCATGCCATCAAACATGGGGATTACTTCATGGATCAAAGCAACCCCAGATCTTGACAAGCTGATTGTACCTGCTGCAAGGATCTGAAAATTGGTAACTTGTAAGTACATGAACAAGCTAGAAAAACACTGTACAAACCATAAGTATAGGCTTGAGCTCCTCGAGGAATTGCCATTCTAGATCATCAAGCCTGAACTTGAGTACTGCCTTCTTCGGAATTTTGTTCCACTGCCTGAGGTCACAAAATGCATCAAGCACTGGTCACAGTTCCAGAGCATGCCACAACACAGTTCCATGCATAAGCCATCATGTGATGACAGCTTGAATCATGTCTTGGATCTTTATGCCAGTATTCACACACTCCTTTTGCAGGTCCACTTGCATGGCACCATTGTTAAAGATTCAGTGTCCAAGTTTAAAGATCTAGGATAACATACTGAGGTGGTGATTATCAACAATGAGATAAGCATACCTTCATAACAGTGTTCCATCCAATGTTGCCATCCTCATCCTCAAGGTCCTGTAAGTTCTCCACCACATTGAGCAGTTCATCAAGCATGGCTTCTTCATTGGCTTCTCATGTGTCACTGTGCAATTCATCAAATAATTCTTGCTCTTCCACATCGAGCTTGTCATCATCATCATCTTCTAGCCAGTCATCATCATCATCCTGAAGGAAGCTCCAGTTGGAAACTTTGGCCTTCTTGACGAAGTAACAGAATATGGCCTAGATAGATACCATTGAGTTATATAGCAATTGATGATTGTTTGAATGTACCTTGTTTGCAAGGTCAAAAATATGACCAGCACAGAAGATGTGAGTCATTGGACCTGTGATGTGGCCACTCAGGAGTTTTCTGGCACCCTTAAGAGAGTGTGCCATGGTGACATTGTTTGAGGCATTGTCACCAGGCAGTGACAGGAGCTTATCAGTGACTTCAAATTCACGCAAGCTTTTGCTGATCATTTCTGCAAGGTTAACACCCATGTGTGATTTCTTCAAGCTATGTGATGGTCAGTGCAACATTATCAGATGAGCAAGAGAACATACTGAATCATTTCCATTGTCATCACTTGGATCTTTGCATTAGCTACCCAAATCACAACTAAGCCCAGCATTGACAACTTCTGTGGTGCAGCCCAGCCATCTTGAGTGAGGTGAATGTGGCCTCTCATACCCTGCAATAGCTTGGCAATGTGGACCTTCACAAGGTTATAAACATCTTTGATGTCATGTTGATGAGCCTTCAGGCTCTGTGCACTCAGAATTTGCTGATTTATCAGGCTTTTCTACATTGGAGCACAGCCATTGATCTTCAGGCACTTTGATTGCAGATCCTGATTGATCAAATCCCATCATTGATCCTAGCACATAGCCACCCACCTGAAATAACTCAGTCCTACCTGATGACAAGTTAGAGAATTATTTAATTCACAACAGTCAGCAGTGGTTTAGAACTTATTAAGACTGTTTAATTCACCAAGCAAACCCCTTGGATTGCTTGGTAAACTTGTTACAAAGCTTGCTTACTTGCAGTGCAATGCACAGTAATGCACAGTCCTTGTAGCCTGTGAATTTGACTGTACTTGACTCAGCATTGGTAAGGAAGGGTTAATCATGCCTTATTACTCAGTAATTAGTTTGCTTGTGTTATAAATCAACACAGCAAGGAACAGTGTAGCTTACAAACCTTTAATTCACAAAGTAGTATAAAAAGTAGCTAGTTAATTAGTTTATAAAAAGAGAGAAACAGAACCCCACTTGTACACAAGAGACTCCCAGTATAAGATACTCCCCCTCAGTACAGCCTACACATCTGAAGTTATTAATTCTCTTAGCTCATAAAGAGAAATAAACCTTGGTGTACTTCCCTTAGATCTGTAACTTTGGGTGTTTTCCTCTTCTCTATAAACTGCACTAGGAAACCTTTAGTGGTTACCCTTGTGTAGCATCCTCATATTTTTAACTTTGCTTGCATACCTGTGCACTTCAAAGAGCAATCTGCAGCTAGGATTGAAGTCTTTAGCCACTAACAACCTATTCCTTCTGTTCCTGCTGTTAGGAACAACAACCATTGGTTCAAGCAAATTTTCTTAACAGAAAAACATCTCAACAACCATTCCTTTGATTCTACTCAAGGTTGATACTAACCAGCTTGATATTAGGACCTTTAGAGCCTTGTCTTGCTGCTGTTTACTTGGACAACCCTTACTCGTTTATTAGAGCTTTGCCAGTGTCTAGCTTGTTACTAGAGCTTATAGACATTAAACTTGTCATTAGAGTTACCCAGCTCCATTCCCACTACTAGATTGACATATCTAGTTCGTGCCACACCTAAACTGCTTCACATAACATCTCTTCCTTTCCTGCTTGCATATTATTTCCTTCAAGGAAAATTTGCATTTTGACTTTGGCCTCTGTATAGCTATCAGAGAGTCATAACACCCTTGTAGCAAAGTTTGCTACACCCCTAGGAAGCTTTAGTCACTGCATGAAGGTGCCCTGACTAGACTTGCTAGAACCATCCTTCAGATTTCATGTCTGTTAGCATATACCACAACTAGGTTTTGTGTTTCCACCCACAGGAGTCTATAGGTTCATCAGTGTGTGAGTGTGTCAGCAGAATATATCTTGACATCTTTATTGAACATGCATAGAATACCTCGATATTCCTCCCACTCAACAAAAGCATGAGGGAGGTGGTGTCTGGTACTCATTCAAACATGGCAAACATGAAGATGCCCAGGGGTGTAGGTTGAATCTTGCACAAAGGCATTAAGGTTGCTCTGAACAAGCTTCAGTCCATCATCATCTTCACCAGAAGCTTCTTTGCACATGCAGTTGTGGCGAATGAGATTGGCGGTACTGTTGTCATGTGTTATGATTTTTCCATTTTCTACTTCTCAGTGCTTGTCTTTATCTTATCAGAGCATCCAAGTGCTTGGACAGTTCACATGTTGTCAACGCTCGACTCTCACATTGTAGCTGTGACACATGGACATCGTACAATTCTCTTTGTTTCATGCATGGTTACCATTCAGTAGTATACTATTATTAGCATACCAAAAGTGTATTTAAGTAGAGCCTCAGCTGGCCCAAACCCCAGCTTTGGCTAAGGTTTAATCTACCCAACTCAAAGCTCCTTGCTCCACGACTATCTAAGTCTAGTTACTGGCTCATCAGACCAGCATTGCCTACATTGTGAGTGATCCACCGAAGTGTGAGTGGCATTCCCTTGTTTGACATTGTTTGTTGAGTTGGTGGCTAACATTTAGCTGAAGCTTGACCTTTATGTCCCTCATCATTTAACTATGGTGACTGACACACATGTCTCTTCTATCGCTCAACCAAACCATTACTATAACTGTAGCCTTCAGGCTTTTCTGTGCAGGTGTCCTGTTGTACTGGATCAGTAGGATCTTCTCCTGCTGCCAATGCAGAGAGCGTGCATGACTCCCATTGCAACAAATCCCCCATTTACCTGTTCCATACTATGTATACCCTTATCCCCATATCTTAGCACCACCCAAACCCACCCTTCATGATGGAAGACCCATCATGCTCATCTCGTCCCAACACTCCAGTCGACCCAGATCCGTCAACATCATGGAGTCCCTACCAGGATCCAACCACTCAAGTGCAGGATTCATGCCTTTCGCTCATGAGTCAGAACTCGCAGTCGAGTCAGAACCCGAGGAAGAAAGGGATTTTGCAGAGTATATCTGACAAGGTGGAACAATTGATGACCTTGTTCCGTCGTCACTCACAGAAATGACCCCTGACCCCTGTACCAGAAGCTTCTACCTCTTGGCACTCCAGGCATATGAAGAAGCCCTCAATGGAGGCCGCAATGGTGGAGACTCAGATGGAAGATCTTACCATCCTAGGACCCTGTCCCCAGCATCCTCCTCAACAGTTCGAGCTGGGACCACTGGATGGTGAGTGGTTTTGAGCCGCAGCCTCATATGCAGGGGAGACGGTGAAGAGGCTGGCTGTGGGCACCTGTGGAATAGTGAGCAGGCTAAAAGGTGAACCTCAAAAACCCACACACACACTCACACAACTACACAAACTACAATCACCCTCGTAAGTTCTAGAGGGAGCAATTATTTCTAATGCGATCTGACTATACTTCAATATCTCAAAGAGTTTCTCTTATTCTCAGCGCTCTTAGCAAAGCTAAGCTTTCTCTAATGAATCCCTAAGTCTAGGAACTTTTACAGGAAGGTCATTCACTGGCGCGACGCAACCTTCAAGGCAGATTTGAGTTAAAATACACAAGGGACACTGATCCCCACAGAAACAGAGGCAATACATGCCGAAACTTTAGTGAGCTCGCTAAAAGAACACCACAGGCAAGCACTGACTTAGCCCGCTCGCTACACAACTGTATGTAGGGGTTCTCCAACTAACTTCAACAGATGATCTCGACTCAAGAACACTTCAGAAGTGCTCGGAAACAGATTCAGAAAATGGAAACTCGAAACAGAACTGATGCAGAACAGACTGAACAGAAATAGAACAGAACAGACAGAACAGAACAGAACAGATCTCGCTTTTCCTCTTCAGAACATACTCAGAACGGACTTATCAACACTCAATGGAACAGAACAGCTTCACTGATTCTTATTCTCTCGGAACTAAGCGCACAAAAAGTCTTTTCTCAAGGGTATCTCATATTTCTCTGAGTGAGCTCACTAACTCTATGCAAAGCTCGAAGTCACAAACTGATCCTTTGTTACAGTACCGCCTTCAATGCATGCACGGGAACTCAGGGGCTCGAAACTTGGCTTCTCCCTACTCTAACCAGCCTACTTATACTACAGGGGAATTAGAATTACAAATGTCATGCAGTACCCAGACTCCTACATGTGTAGCACGTTGCCACCGCCGCCTTACTGAGCATCCAAGTTGGACTTCCCAGTTTTAGTCTCATTTCTATAGTGAGCTCACTAAACACATGCCAAGAGGTGCTCTCCTGACACCCACAGGCTTGTTCTCTAGCAACTGACAGGTCTAGGCACATGGAACTATCAGTCCTGGCATATGTCATTCAAGACTTCTTTCTTGGATTCACAGAGGCTTCTCATAGACATGGCAACAAGTGAGTCTTCTAACAATGGGACTCAGAACAATGGGACATGGGCTCATGGACTTCAGCCAAAGCCCATTGCCCAAGTTTGTGCTGGTGATATCTGTCATCTCACTTAAGGATTTCCCTGGATTTTCAGGTATGACGCATCACAGTTAGCAAGCGTGCTAAGTACTCTCAGTGTCACTGCAATCTTCAAGGTTTTATCTAGCTCCCATGAGCATGCTTGTAAGTTAGAGCCTAAGGCATTGGGTATAGGGTTTGGCCTTCTCATCATGCATGCCCATCAGGTACAGTGCTGTGACTAAGTCCTGTTTAGAATCCCGTTGCTTCTTATGCCATAAGTTATATTCCATATCATTGCACTGCGTAGCATTAGTGTCAATGCGTAGTTTTAGTCTGCTCGCTCACTATATCTCAGTATGCATGTAAAACACTTTAGATTGCAAAATTACATGCATAAATAGGCTGCAGTCGCAACAACGGATACCAGGGTTTCCGAATCCCAGAGGAAGGAGCTCAACAGGTATCCTCACAAACTGAGGCCACTTCCCCCAAGCCCTACTCGTGCCCCAGTACCCCCCAGTCCAAGGATGAGCAAAGGCAAGCCATCTGGGACTGGATCGAAGCCAACGATGACCTCCTCCCCCTCCCAGATTGACCATGACACCACCAAGGCAAACCTGCCTATCCCCTTTACCACGGTCCCCTTAGACCAGATTTGCTGACCCTCAGAGAGCCCCAGCGACCTTTTGTCACCAAAAACAGATGAATTGCAGATGCACACATGCTCGCCAGCCCTGTCATCCCATTCAAGCAACCATGGATGAGAGCCCATCTTGTGCTCATTGAGTCGGTGATGAGCCTCAAGGCTCTGTACACTCAGAATTCGCGGATTTTAGCATTATAATAAATGCCTTGTCCACTTAGTGGACTTTCACTAAGTCAACAATTGCAATCACAGCAATACCCACTCTTACCACCAACTATCCTTCCCAGCTCGTATTCTGTATCAATATGTGCCATTTCATTAATGCTGCCAGGCACCTGATTGCAGATCTCATGGATTTAGGACCATCATTGATTGCCCAGCACAGCCATCGATGACATCAGCATCAAGCGTCATTTAGAAGAATGCCACAGTCAAAGTACCAACTCCATGGCAAAAGACCTAGTACCGTGACCTTTCCACTCACTTGACTAAGGCTGTTACAATGCCAAGATAATGCCACACGCATCTACTTCAGTACACTCACTTCAATGTACTTTGCTGCAGCAACACAGCAGCCCAAGAGTCTGTATGTCGGGGGAATTCTTTCTGATCACTAAGTCTATACGCAGTAAAACTGTGTGGGTGCTGTTACTTTAGAACTCTGGGAGCATGTGTTTTGTATCATTTCTTACCAATCTATGTACTAGGGACTTACTAAGGACTCATTTCAAGTATTCTAAAATTATTCCGGACTTGTAGTATAAAAGCTAGTGTAGTAAGAGTTGCTAGACGGAAGTTACTGGACACTAGCCACCATCCATGTTATCGACCACCGTTATTGCTTGTACTCACTAGGAGATAGACAATAACAACATAGTCACTCCAAGTTATACTCTCTGTCACGGCTTTTCTTCTAACGGTATTGGTATATGCTCATATTGCGCCAATACATGGAATTTGGTGTCCACAACTAGCTTTTATCTTTTAATCCGCCAGCATCATTTCACTTTCACCAGCCAGGATCATTTTCATCAGTTTTCACCTTCTACGTCACCATCGTTTTACCCAGCTCAGTTCAGGGATCGTTACGTCCCCATGTGGACTCAGATTAGGATCATTATTGCTGCCAGTAGCATCTGTCACGGAATTTCAGTCAACAGCTTCAGTATAGGATCATCAGTCATGGTATTTGGTATCTTGCCGTCAGTTTCAGTATAGGATAGTCTCCATGTAGACTCAGGATTAGTATCAGTTTCGTTTTGCTGTCGTTAACCTCAGTATAGTTTCAGTATCAGTCCAGCCCAGTCCCAGCCATCGTTTTGCCATCACTAGTTCCCCCTCATATCATCGCCAGTCGTCTTATCTTCGTGTTACCGCCAGTTTCTCGTTTCTCGACTACAGTCTTCATTTATTGCCGTCACGGTATTTGTTATCTTGCCAATGGTATTTCTCTTTGACAGCATTTTCTCTAATTCTGTCAACATTGCCCACGGCTTTTACCAGTTAATTGCCATCACTTCATTCATGGTTTGCCGGTATTCCCAGTTATACCGGATTCCGTTCCTTCTCGTCTATCGAGACCCTTCCTGGCTTACAGCCAATGTTTTCTAGTACTCGATCGTTAAGGGTACTACTTCGCTGACTGAAAAGTTGCACAGTATACTTGCGTTCTTGAGGAATTCATCGCACGGAGGTGCACCGAAACACTCACACAACAACAAAGCCTTTATTGCCGCTACGTGCCATTTGCCGTGAACTCCTCTAGAGTTTTTGTTTTTGCCATTGCCACAGAAGTTTAGGCTCATCATCGGGACTCGACATTCAGTCTGCCTGGCTCCCCCCAGAAGTCAAGGCCTGTCTGGAGGCTGGAAGAGAGGCAGCAGCACTCTCTAGAAGAATCCGGGAGTGGGAACAGGAACAGTGGCCCCATCACTTCGATGGAAGCTATGTCCACTACCCCCCATCCCCCACCTGGGTCGCAGAAGCCCATCACCCTGAGGCCAACTTTGTATGACTCAGCTATGGAGTGGCAGAACCTGAGGATGTCATAACAAGCTGAGGACTTGGGACCTATGACAGGTACTGAGTACCAGTACTTGATGACAATGTGGCCAGGCGATATGCCGCCCTCTACTCTGGACCACCCCTTGACCCAGGGCAATATGCCGATGAAGCCACCCATAGGAGGGTACTACAGGGAGATCCTGAGGCAGGTCCATCAGGTACTAGATAGGAAGGTCAAAACGACCCCTATTCTCCTGTGGGGACTGACCTAGGATGAGTTATTTGACGCGATGGCCTATGGAGTCCGCACCAACCCCTGGTGGTGGATGACTGAGGCCGGTATTGATTATGTTAATGCTACAAAAATACATGACCAGTTTACTGCCACAAATATCATGATGATGGAGATGTATTGCATAACAGCTAACATATGGAACATGATACATGCTGATGAGCTGAGGGAGTATGGAATCCCATACCGATGACCGGCACCAATGCTGGCAATACCACCTGTGCATGCCGCAGCCCAAGGAGCCGATGACAGCTATGCGGAACAAGAAAATAGTGACTCCACTACCAAGAAGCCGTCACAGTCTCCACCACCACCTCCACCACCAGTCCCTCAAAACACCCGGTGTGATAGTATGAGTTGCTGCGCTCATAGACTGGACATCTCAGGCTGGCTGACTCATACTTCCATTTTTGGTTCACTACATGTCTTTCCTTCTCTTCCACCATCATCTCTGTTTCTTTCATGGCTTTTCTCTTTCACAGCTCCATATTCTTCTCAACACAATATTGCATAGCTCAAGGACCAATGAGCATGCTTTCCGATGCCTTTACCTTATGGGCATTGATGCTCAAAACCAAGACACCAACGTTGAGGTAGCTTGCCTCACCAACAAAAGAGCTGTTTCGAATGCTGGCGGAAGGGTTGGTACTGGTTGTATGAATGTTATTGGTTCATTTTGTCTTCATATTCCATTTCTAATTTCCTTTCTTTGAGTTTCATCATCAATCCCCTCCCTACCCCATCCGATGTGAAGACCAACACCAACAGTGGACAACATCACCTCGGAGCATGCTGGGAATCGAGAAATGATGGCATGGGCCACCATTCATATGCTGAGCAGGGCAGCACCTCTTCTTATGCCATAGTTGCACGTATCCCGAGTGGTTTAGTCTTGCTTGTGGCTGAGGTAACTGAGCTAGGTATTCACTTTCTTCTGACACATTTTGTTATAGAATATATCTACATACATGAAGCTATCAATTACAGGCTCTGGCAACATGAGAGAACATGTACAGCTACCCCCTCTTTTATGTTTGTATCCGATTGACATGAAAATTTGATTTTTACCTTTCTTTGCCTTATACCATGAGCACTGAGCCATTAAGCAAGCCCTGAGCCTTCTCCTTCGAGCCCTGTAAGTGGTCTTTTCATTGTGTGTACTGATTATATCTCTAGATATATTACATCCTCTCTACGAACTCAATCCCATTTCACACCCAGCTGAACAGCAAGTGACTCATGACCTCGCATAATGTCTATGTCCGCTTTGACATATACTGTGACACTGGCCTGGAGGATACCCGAGTCTGCACCACAATTGGACATTGAGGTCGCTACCATGTCCACTGAACCTGGCCTTACCACCGGACCTCCCGAACGGACTGCCATCACCCACGCTGCCCCACCATGTACAGACTCAGAATGCAGCAGACTTATATGGGCAAATAAAGCCAAAACTTGTAAAGGTACTGGATCCCTGGGATGGCTGCTCGAACAAAATACAACGCTTCTTCAACCAGTGTGAAACCTATTTCTCTGTCTTTGCCTGCCACTTCTTGATGAATGAACATGGCGACAATCCGTTGATATGCCTGGTATCAGGCTACCCATAGATTTTGCGATTTTACATCAGTTTATGCAATCTACAAGCAGTACAGAGAGATACAGTGGAGGCTTCACACTGGTAGCTAAATACTACATAAAGAATGAAAGCACAGCAGTACAGAACAGACTTAGAAATGACATCTTGAAGAGTCAATTCTACCAGCCATCAACACACCAAGCTAAGCCCTACCTAAACAAGACTATTACAGTCAAATCTAGGGGACTCAGTCTGTATGAAGTATAAAAACCAAGAAGTTGAAGAATGGAATGAACTAGATGCCTCATCACCTCGACAAGTAGAAAGAACCTGTCCAGAAAAATTGCTAAGTCAAGAAACAGATCAGCTTTCGAGATCAACTCAGGCTAGGAAAGGAATAACCTTGGAAGAATGAATAGCCACATTGGGTACCGAGATGACCGACCTTGATTGCACAGTGATCAACAGAATATAATCTTGGACCTGCAGCTGATCACGATTGGTGGTTACATCCTCGAGATCCTGTGCAGACTGCAGTATTCAATACATACGGCACATGGCAAGCCTTGCAGATGGAAGAAAGAGCACCCACAGACTAGTAGGGCACTCCTCGGCGACAGAATAACCCAGCGCAGTCGCGTCAAACTGAATAGAAACTATGGAATGGCACAATACTTGTAGAATAGTGACTCACTGTTTGTATTAATTCCAAAGCTCGTACCATAATTACTGTAGATACAGGCTCCTATACCTAGAACATGAATCGTATAAATTAGCAGCGACTAGACACATAACGGCAGGAAAGCATTCCCCCATGTTTGTGCTAGTAGCCTGTATAGCTACCTAATCAATCACTGGTTTTATTGCATATCCTCGACTGAAGTGAATTAAGTTACCAAAGTCAACCCATAAGGGTGACTACAGTAATCTAGAAGAGTTAAGTAGGAAGTAGAGCCATCCCCACATTTGTGCCTTGCTAGTTAATTGAACTGCTCTGCGGACAAAGGCCTCGTGTGCTCTCTCTCCCTCTGAGATTAGCGATCTAGATGTTCTGAGTCGACTTTAAGTCAAAAGACCTCATCTAGTTGAAGTAAAATAAGCCCTAGAACACTTTAAGTTTGAACAATCATCAAGTTCAAGGAACTCCAGAGTCTGTGTACTCTTTGCAAGTCTTGTACTTGAAGTCAGAACTTGTGTGTTCTTTGTAGAGTGATTTTGCACTCTTTGTAGACCTCGGAGTCTTTGGTTGTTTGATTATTTGAAGTGTCTGCTAGAAGCTCTTCTAGACGACGTCAAAATGAGTATAACTTGCCCCACTATACCTTGCAAAACAAGTTCATAAACCCTGCTATTGCGGACTAGTGTACTTTGTGTAAAACACATTGAAAGAAGAATTGAAGTTGTTTTCAGACAAAACCCCACTAGATTATCTAAATCTAAGTACATCGCGAGTGCTTTTATCATACTCACCCTCGAACTTATATACATTGGTGATAGTGTGTGTGTGTGTGATTTAGTATCTAGATTGACGATCTAGACGCTTGTTTCATTTGCATGCTGCCCGTTACCAAGCACATCACCGTATCAAGTAACGTTTGCCCAAGGATACCTCACTGGTGCCACTTGACAATGGTGGGACCAGCAGGAGCATGTCTATTGAGACCCAATTTGTGGGCATTGGAGGTATCCCCACTGGTTCAAATTCCGAGGATGCCTAGAGAGGAGATTCTGAGAAGAGGTGGAGATGGCGATTAAGAAACAAAAGTGGCAGAAGATCAAACAGTTGGACTACAAGTCAGCCATAGAGTTCTTCACTCGCTTCAAGGAGTTGGCCATTGAGTGCGATGAATTCAGAGATGAGAAACAAATGTTTGAGACAGTCGAGAAGGCTATTCGCCCCATGAACAAGAACACCATCATGCATGGAGACAACAACCAGCCCACCACCTATGCAGAGTGGAAGCAATGAGTTGAGCAAATTGATGCCAACTACTGTTACAATGTAGCCCAGTCCAGGGGAAACCCCAATAAGACCTCCTCGAACAACAATTCAGGTCGAGGCAATCAAGGGTCATCCGGAAAAGCCAGCAGTTCTGGGAATTCCAGTGACAAAAAGGACTCGTCAGGCACAACATATGGCAGACAAGGACAGCTGATGGAAATCAACCAGCTGAAGAAAGACAGATGTTGCTTCCAATGCAGCCACACTGGACATATGTCGTGTGACAACAAGTGCAATAGCGACAAGTCCAAGTGGATCAAGGTAAAGATGCTGCCCTGCAAGAAAGCCAACTCGGCATGACTATGACAACTGCTTGCAGAAGCTGAGAAAGAAGAAGGATTAGCAGAGACAACAAAGGTCGAGGAGGTAAAAGATGAGCTGGCAAAGGAATAAGCGATTCACCTTTGTTGGCCAAGGACTTCATGGACAAGGGTATGAGCTCATCTGTCACAGGTCAAATTTATAATACTTCTGTAGGTACCACACATGCAAATCATAACTGTTTTTCTGTGCTCAGTATCAAATCCATGGAGTCAGAATCGCAAAACAACAATGGGGTATGAGGGATTTCCCCCACCGCCAACTCAGCAGTGAACCCCAAAGGTCAGGACATGCTGCCTTGCGGGGGCACTGATGACATGAGAGGTCAAGACAAAGGCCAAACTGGGGCCAAACTCTCAGAAAAGCATGATGCATGCGCAACTTCAGAAATGCACAAGGTTGGTGCTGCTGCTGGCAGCACTGTACCAAAAATGAGTAGGCACCGGTGTGATGCTGATGAACCCCTCAGGAAAGCAGAAGTTCAAGCCGCAAAGCTGGAGGAGGCCTGTAGCATAACAGTGCTCCCAGATGAAGGTTTGACAGCAACTGAATCCATCCCCAGAAGCAGGGACGATGCCCAACCTCGCATCAAGTTGCCAGGGGGGTGAGAAGACAGCAGGAAACTGGGCAAGCCAGTTGATGAACAGATTCAAGTATCATGGAATGCTATTGCGACAGAGAAAGGACATTCGTGACATGCAGCTACCTCAACCATGGTTGACCCTTGCGTCATTCTCAAGCCCGACGGAGAAGTGTGGATTTATCAGGTGAGCTTTCCTACTTTACATAATGGCACTGGGGGCTCATGTCCCTCAGTGGGCAGGCAGGAGGGACCATTATGTTCTTCCAAAAATACCGTAACCATAGAAGAGGTCCCAGATGAGGAGGACAATTTCAGTTATCTACAGAGTTTGAAGAACTCTAAAAAATCTTCCCTGTGCAGGCCATCCCTGAGTGGAAAAGTCCCTAGTAGCACAAGCAAAAAGGCAGGAGTCTCAGTAACTGCAGAAGAACAATGGGCCACAAAACCTGCAGTGAACAGTGACCAGGGGAAGACCACGAAGCTGAATGGCCTTCCGGCCAAGTACTCTTTGTCAGAGTACCCTGAATGGCAGTGGATGCAACTGTTTGGTCCTGACTGGACTAGATGCACACTCCACTTAGCCAAAACAATCAACAAGGCATGAGGGATATTAAACAGATGGGTTCATCCTCGACGTTTGACAGAGGTCACAGATGACTTGGTAGAAAGCTTGAAGGAGAAGGCAAACGAGATGTATTGGGATAGAGAAGAGGTGCTGGAATGGCTCGACAACCTACAACACTCACCCGAGTACATACGAGGAGGACAGGGGAGGAGCATCACTATCAAACTCCAACTCAAAACTGTTGACATGCTAGATGTGTACAATGTCACCACGTTAGTAGACAGTGGTTGTACCGGAAGCGCCATTGATTGCAAGTGGGCCAAGAGTCACTTCCTGAACACACAGAAGGCGGTTCGCTCCACCCCAGTGTATAATGCTGATGGAACCCAAAACAAAGGTGGCGACATCACCAAATATGCGGAAGTAAGGTTATGAATCGGAGACCACAGCAAAATCATAGAGCTGGTGGTTGTCAATCTCAGAACCATGCCCATATTCCTTGGGCATGACTGGCTACAGTGGCACAATCCTACCATAGACTGGAAAACTGGAGCTGTTGTACTAGCCCGATGTGACTGCCGGAAAATACCATTCAAGTTACCCGATAAGGGACCAGATGCAAAATGGGGAGAGGAATTTGAAGAGGGAGACACCATATTGGTAATCGACTTCGAAGAAGCCTTTCATTTACAAGTGATGGGTAGCAAGTCCAACAAGTTGGCAGCCAAAGCGAATGAGAGGAAGGAAGAGAAAACGTTCAAAGAGCTAGTACCAGAGCAGTACAGAGAATTCAAGGATGTCTTTGACAAAGCCAACTTTGATGAATTACTGGCACGAAAGCCATGGGATCATGCTATTGAGCTGATACCAAATGCCAATGCCAGTCTCAACTGCAAGGTATACCTGTTAAACCCCATAGAGCAAAAGGAACTGGATAAATTCCTGGATGAGAACCTGTCCACTGGAAGAATCCAACCATCCAAATCTCCAATAGCATCCCCATTATTCTTCATGAAAAAGAAAGATGGCAAACTCTGACCTGTCCAGGATTATTGAAAGCTCAACGAGATAACCATCAAAAATCGGTATCTGCTACCCTTGATCTCTGAGTTGATGGACAAGCTGAAGGGTGCCAAATACTTTTCCAAGATGGACGTGAGGTGGGGGTACAATAACGTGTGAATCAAACAAGGAGACGAATGGAAAGCAGCCTTTAGAACCAACCAAGGGTTATATGAGCCTCTGGTAATGTTCTTTGGACTAACCAACTCTCCGGCCACATTCCAATGGATGATGAACGATATCTTCAAAGACCTAATCGTGGAAGGCAAGGTTACTGTATACTTGGACGATATCCTAGTCACCACCAAGGACAAAGCAGAACACTGGAGATTGGTAAAGGAAGTTCTCAAGTGCTTATGAGAGAACAAGTTGTTCCTAAAGGCAGAAAAGTGTGAGTTTGAAGTGGAAGAGATGGAGTATTTGGGAGTCCTTATAAGCGAAGGAAAGGTCCAAATGGACCTGGTCAAAATCACTGGACTATTAGAGTGGCCCACTCTGACAAAGAAGAGGGAGTTGCAATCTTTCCTGGGGTTTGCCAACTTTTACCAGTGGTTTATTCGAGATTACAGCAAAATCATTTGACCACTGACTAAATGGACTGGGAAGACCCAGTGGAGTTGGAAAAAGGTGCTACAGGATGCATTTGAAGCGATCAAGGATCTATATATTAAGAGAGGTAGCAAGAAGATGATATAATAAGCGGACTTTGAATTTTCCGGCCATTGCCATGCCATGGTAAATTCTGGCTGAGTTCGAACTTCACCATGCTGCTTTGGTGTGGCTTCATGTCTGTGCCCTTTCCTTCTTACCCCCTGCTCTGTTCCACTCCCCCCCATAGCATATCATCCCAGGCAAGCATAACAGCTCTTTTATATATAGATATTGGGTCCATCTAATGTCATTCTTTTCAGATAGATATATAGATTTTGGGGATCTCTCACAGTACTGTCTATCAATCTTTGATAGAATCTCTTTGTTCCTGATTTTCTCTGCAGGTGTCCTTGCTCTTTCTCACACAGAATTGCTACTATTTTCACCTCTCCATACTCTGTGATGTGTGTATCACTCTTATTTTTTTTAAGATAAATACTCATAGCTTTCTTTTAATAGGTCTCCATCTACTCCTACCAGAGAGAATGATCATTTTCATTTTCCAGCTCCAGTTACACCAGAGCAGAATCATCATGCAGAACAGGAGCAGGATCGTCTTCAGCATCTTCAGATGACCTCTCCCTCTAATTGTCATGGTCGATCACCATGTCCAGGTCCTGATCTTAATATTGAACTTCCATGCTTATATATACCACCCGAGACTCATATTTCATCTCAGTTAGATCGTCCATGTGAGCATCCCATGCCTGTAGTAGCACCCCTTCCTGTTTTTCCCATCAGAAGTAGGCATTGTAGACAATTACATGGTGGTACTCCTGAAGGACAATTACCTGTATTTGATAGTACTTCTGTTCCACAGCTCCCTTTAGGTCCACAGGGGCAGGGTCGTGATGGTGGACAAGGTCATGGACAAAGGAGAGCTATTGAAATTCATCCCTCACCATCACACACAAGAAGGTCATCACAATTACCTTCACCACAATGATTGCCTTCACTGCTACCACCACCACTATCACCACAACGGTCACCTTCACCACCACCACCATCACCACCACCACAGAACAATCAACCACCACATAATATTCTCATTCCTCTTCCTCTGGCCAGACGTCCATATATTGAGTTACAATCTCAGCATAATATTAGTAACATAAATTGGGTTTGTGGATATTGTGGGGCATTACATTGGCAAGATGAGCGAATTAAAAATAAGTCAAAGATTACACCATATTTTGGTATGTGCTGTTTACAAGGGCAGATCAAACTGCCTCATCTTCGTCCTGCTCCTCCCATTCTTCAAAATCTTCTCTGTGGTAACAATCCATTGTCTAAAACTTTCTTAAAAGATATTAGACAGTATAATGCAGCATTGGCATTTACATCTGTAGCTGTGAAAGTTGATCAAGCAATTACCAACTCTTCAGGACCATACTGTTTTCATGTATCTGGCGAACTTCATCATCGGATGGGATCTCTGCTGGCTAAGGAAGGAGAGGAAATGTCTTATGCACAGCTGTATATACATGATCCAGTGGAGGCATTGAGTATGCATAATCGTCGCAACCCTAACCTAAAGCCTGAAATCATGTCTCAACTGCAAGATTTACTGCATGATATAAATCCATATGTTGCTTTATATCGTCATGCATATCTCATTATGAAAGACAAGCCCCATGAAGAGTATCCAAATATTGAAGTACAATTGCATGTGGGTGATGGCACTGATGGACGACGATATAATCTTCCAACAGTAGATGAGTTGGCTGCTATTATTCCTGGAGATGGATCTGAGCCTGTTAAAAATGACTGAGATATTGTTTTACGCATGCATGACCAATCTCTTAAACGCATTAGCCAACTTCATCCAAGTTATCAACCTCTTCATTATGTTCTTCTTTTTCCACATGGAGAATTAGGTTGGAATTGGTATATACCAATGGAAGAGACTGAAACAAGCAACCATACAGAGCGTAAAATGGTTACTCAGCATATGTATTATGCTTACCACCTGCATGAATGCCCAGCAATTGAACCAAATGCACCATTATATAGAGGAGGACAACTGTTCCAACAGTATATTGTAGACGCATGGGCATCAATTGAACAAAGCAATCTTAACTGGGTTCAGAATAATCAGAAAACTATTCGTGCAGATTTGTATCAGGGGTTAGTGGATGCAGCAAATAATGAGAATCATGAGGATGGGTTGCGAAATGCTGGGCAGTGTATTGTTCTGCCATCATCACATACAGGTAGTCCCCGTGCAATGTTTCAGCTATATCAAGATTCTATGGCAATCTGTAGAGCTTTACAAAAGCCAGACATATTTCTTACAATGACAGCAAATCCACAATGGCCAGAAATTGTTGAGGCATTAAAACATACAGATGGTGAAGAGGCTCTGTGCGCGCCAAGCTAGAAATGCACTAGCGTATATAACACTAACACACCCACACTCCCACTCACACACACACAAACCCTCAGTAGTTCAGGGGTGATGTGCGATACAAGCACACAATAGCAGTAGTATTGAAAGAATCCTTGCACGTTACAATATAATATAGCACGCTTAGCAATATAATAATCTTCTAAGTCCAAATGCTTTTGGAACAGGAGGTGAGCGACAGAATCGCTCAGCCTCAAGGCAAAAGTATAATTTCGCAAGCCCCCAAATGTTCTACAAGAACGTATAACCCTCAAAATACGTCATGCGCAACACACAAGTGTCCACAACGTTTCACAATACACTTAACACGACTTAAAGCCTTGTGCTCCAAGCAGAAAACACTTCAAAACCCGTTCATAGATCCACAGGGTTCTAACCTATGCGATCCAGAGATACACAAACACAGAAAACACGTCCACAAGCCACAGGGTTTGAACCTATGCCACTCGGGAATAAACCAAAAAAAACCTCAGAGATTACTGACAAGCCAAAGGGTTTGAACCTCTGCCACTTGCAATAACTCAGAATTCACAAACAAGTTCCAAAAACACAAATGCACATTCAAGTTATCACAATACAATATTCTCTAAGTAGAGCGCAATCAATTACTGTACTTTACTCGAACAAATCAAGTGCGCTCGAGGAAGGCATGCCTTGCAAGCTCTCAAAGTGTTCAAAATAATTCTAAGTTCAATAATATTCTCTCGCTCGAAGCTTCAAATAAAATCCTTTCGTCGTACACTAAGCACGCTGCTTCATAGTACAACTGCAGGGGTCTGAGAAACTTGCTAACTACCTGTAACTACCGCTCTTATATTTACCATTAACTATATGAAATGTAAATACTGAAAATAGACAACACTCCACCTCGGACTCCCTTCTCTTGCATGCCGCATCAGCCGTAGTGATAGTAATCATTATTTTACTCAGCACTCCGTGTCGGTGCGCGTGCTACCGCTGTTTTCTCCACTTGGCAAGGCCTAGCCTCATCGTGCCATGTGGCATGTGTCTTCTTATTGGCTCCACGGATTTAATTACAGAGCCACGCAACTTATCTAGTGAGCGAGTTTTATTTTATTGGTTGCCATGCAACCATTTCTAGTTTAATATTTCATATGGGCAGCGGGTTTTATTTCTCTCCGGCCGAGAACTCCTTAGAGTATTCGGACTTGTTGATTCTTCATTCAGGATGATGTTTCTCGGTGATTGCCTGATCGGCAGGGTTCACGCATCATAGATCAATGTAGCGCGAAGCACCTTCAATATATTATCTTCAGTGAATTTAATTGAGTGATACACTGTAGAGGAGGGCACAGTGTGTGTGTATAAGCACTGAGACTGCACACTTAAATGACACAAGTGTGCCGCTCTAAGTCTAAGCCATGCGCTCTACTCATATTATTTTTATTATAGTGCTTTCTGCCTCAGTGTGTAGCGCTCTATGCCTTACATGCACTTTAATATTATTCACAGGGGACACACACGTTTGCATTCCTAGAATTCGCAAAATTACATGTGTGAACGCGTTGCACGCGTGTCAACGTGATGATACAACATGCAATATTTGTAAAGGGACCAATTTAGCTGAACTTCTTTGTTGAACCTCTCTTATCATTTGGGATGAAGTTCCTATGCAGAACCGACATGATATTGAGACTGTTGATCGTACTCTGCATGATATTCACAATATTGATTCTCCCTTTGGTGGAGTCACTGTATTATTTGGTGGTAAGTTCTTCTATATAAAATTTTTATAAATAATATGTTCTTATTTTCACTTTTAGGTGACTTTTGGCAAACATTGCCAGTTGTTCCATGAGGATCCAGAGAGCAGATTGTTGCAGCTTCATTTTGTCGTTCACCTTTATGGTCTCACATTCAAATTATCCACTTAAAGAAAAACATGCGTTTAGATCAAACTCCAGAAAATATTGAGTTTGCACACTGGCTGCTTACTGTTGGTGAAGGTGAAGGACTCACTGAAGATCATACTATCTCTCTGCCTGCTTCCATGAGACTTACAAACTCCACACTTTCTGAACTCATCAAATACATTTATCCAAACATTGAGACTGGCCAATTCTCTGATCACTTCTTTTTAGAATGAACAATTCTATCTGGACTTAATGATGATATTGATGAAATCAATCAACAGGTTTTGGATATTTTTCCAGGCCATGAGACAGTGTATTGGAGTTCTGATAAGATAATGGAGGATGAGTTGGATAATGCTGCTATGCTTTATCCAGCTGAATTTCTTCAAAACTTCAATGCATCTGGGTTACCACAAGCAAAGCTGGCTCTCAAAGTTGGATGTCCTCTTATGCTTCTTCACAACCTGGATCCAGCAAATGGCCTATGCAATGGGACACGGATGATTCTAACACATTTTCGCCCTCATGTATTAGAATGCCACCTTCTCGATGGTAATCATGCAGGAAAGACTGTCTTTATTCCACGTATTACAATCAATGCAGATGCAGCTGAACTCCCAATTGCATTTTCATGTCATCAATTTCCAGTCAAACTGGCTTTTGCAATGACAATCAACAAGTCTCAAGGCCAGTCAGTTACCTATGTTGGATTAGATTTACGTACTCCAGTTTTCTCTCATGGGCAGCTTTATGTCGCACTTAGTCATTGCACTTCTGGGCAGCGGATTTGAGTTCTCTTTTCAGATAAAGAAAAAAATACAAATACCTTGAATATTGTATATCCTGAGGCTTTATTACATTGATAATATATTTTTTCTTTGAACTAATGTCTGAAAACTTAATAAGTAAAAAGCCGGGTTTGGGGCAGGCCCCAATGAGCCAAAGACCCGTGTCGTAGTCAGGTTGCTGGGTCTCGAGGTACAAGGGCCCCAGTAATTGTGACGAAGACATGGGTTGTAGGCTCGTCAATTCAAAAGCAATGTTGTACTAGCTATACCCCTCAATGAGGGAAAGTTTCGAGTAGAGGCAGACACGAGTGAGGGAGCGATTGGAGCAGTATTGTCCCAAGAACAAGAGGGGAAGTGGAGGCCAGTAGCATTCCTATCTAAATCCCTGTCCAACACTGAGCGGAACTATGAGATTTACGACAAAGAGCTGCTGGCAATAATGATAGCCCTAGAGGACTGGCACCATTACTTGATGGGAGCATGTGAAGATTTTGAGATCTGGACAGATCACTCAAATCTTCAGTATTTCCGCAAGCCACAGAAACTCAATTGTAGACAAGCGTGATGGGTAACAGAGCTAGCAGAATACCAGTTCACGCTTCACCACAAGCCAGGAGCCCAGAACCGGAAAGCCGATCTGTTGAGTAGAAGAGAGGATCATGGACGAGGGAAGGAGGATAACTGAGACATTGTAGTGCTGAAACTGGAGCATTTCCGAGCCCTGGTTATGCCTACCGAGGAAGAAGTACATGCCAAACTATGGCAGTTTACAAAAAACCCCAGTAATTGGGATCAAGGAATTGCCAACTCCCTAAATCACAAAAAAGGAGTCAGCAAAAAGGATGACCTCTTACATTATGATGGTCACATCTACATTCCGAAGAACCGAGAACTACAGGGAGAGATTATCACTACCAGGCATGATCACGAAACTGCTGGACACCCAGGAATCGAGAAGACGAAGGAGTTAATTCTCCATGATTACTGGTGGCCAAAGATGAGAAGAGATGTGGAGAAGTATGTAAAGGGGTGTGAGACATGTCAACACACAAAAACCAACACACAGCAAAAGAAGGCCCCATTACACCCCAATGAAGTCCCAAAGATGACCTGGGATCACATCACTGTTGACATGATTACTGGACTACCCGATTCCCAAGGATATGATGCAATTCTAGTAATTGTGGACAGGTTATCCAAGGCAATTATCCTGGTACCATGTACAAAGGAGTTATCCTCCCTAGGATGGGTGAAAATTCTATGTGACAAGGTGTATGTGTGATACAGGGTAATTCCCTCAAAGATCATTTCTGACAGAGGGACTGTCTTCATGTCCAAATTCATCTGGGAGTTCTACTCCATCATCAACATCAAGGGAAACCCTTCAACCACGTATCATCCCCAGACCGATGGCCAAACCGAACGAGCAAACCAGGAAATCAACAAGTATCTGCGAATGTTCATAAATTATCAGCAAGATGATTGGGTGGAATGGCTGCTGCTCAGTGTTCACACACAACAATAGGAAACATTCTGCCATGGGATACTCACCCTATAAGGTGAACTTTGGATGGGATGGACAAACCCTGGTAACAAAGGAGGTCAAGGGAGAAGTACCTGCAGTGGAGAAGTTCATGAACGACATGAAGAGGACACAAGGACAAGCTGCAAAGGCATTGGAAAAGGCAGCAGAAAGCATGAAGAAGGCATACGATAAGCATAAAGGAAATGCCAAATTGTATAAAGTAGGTGACAAGGTTTGGTTGGATACCACAAATCTCCATCTTCCTAAACCCAAGAAAAAGCTACATGACAAATGAGTAGGGCCCTTTGAGATTGTATCAAAACAAGGAGTCTCCGCTTATGAGCTCAAGCTACTGGTCAACTGGAAAATACATAATCATTTTAATGAGGCACTCCTAATGCCATATCACCCTCCCGAATTCCCAAACCAGCCAAAACTGAGTCGACCACCACCAGAACTTATAGACGATGAGGAGGAATACGAAATCGAAGAAATTGTAGGAGAAAGAGACCGAGCAGTAGGAAGAGGAAGGACTTGATGAACCATCACCGACTACCGAATCAAGTGGAAAGGATATCCTGCTGAGGAAAACTCATGGGTCACCTGTGCCCACCTTGCTAATGCTGAGAAGTTGGTCAAAGAGTACAAAGCATGCATTCAAAAAATAGAGTGGACCAAACAAAAGGATGGAGTGATGGTAGGGAAGGATGATAAAATCCTGAATCTGTACGACATTCCCGACAGCTCCCAAGAGTGGCTGGAGGACATCAAGACCCCATATGATTCGGAACAGGAAACCTTAAATCCACCACCCTATGTTATCCATTTGGTATATTCAGAACATCTGGCACCGGTTGCAAATGCATGTGCCTCCGATGCCAACAGCAATTTTGGGCACCAATCCATCACATCCTCCTTGCTTAAAAGGGTACAAGATACAGCTGCCCAAATGGATTGCGAGACCAAAGAAGGCAATGCTCGATACTTATGGGAAAACAACCTGAAGGAGGATAAAATGTGGAAGCATATGCCATACAAACCAGACCCAAAATTTGATAATGACAAAGTCTGCCAGTAAATTCACCGACTTTGTTACAACAAAAAACATCATAGACGTTCGCGCTGTTGCAACGCGTTACAACAATGTATTTTTTGTGATTACCGTCTAATATCAACCCTTAGTGTCCAGAATCTGTAAATTTCATGGTAGCTGTGGTGCAAGCCACTTTGCAAATTTTCCAGTACCTACCGTGGACCCTACACTTTGTACATTCCCGTAGAAACAGACTTTGTAAAGTCTGCGGAACCATTGATGGACTTGTCAGCATGTGTGTGTTTATTTGCCCTTCCCCGCCGTGCTTTCTGATCATCGTGTATGACAGCGATGACAGTGGTGAAGTTTCCCCCAACGCCTACCTGTTACAGACCGAGAGATTCAAGATCTATAAATATTGATGGAATCTGAGATTCAACATACAGGAACAACTCAAACGGTCTGGCCTGGCTGCAGAAACAAACTTAGTTTGCTTACTCCCGTCGGCAAGCGGTAATACCCGCTACTTGTCTCAGGTCTGTCAGCCGACTAGTCAGCCGGAAAATTCCGCAGTAGGAACTCACTTATACATCAATGAATTTTTATCAGAGTTCAATGAGGATTTTTGGAGGCCACTTTGACGCGTAGTGAGTAGAGTACAGTATTCATAACATAGCTACATATGCTAAATAAGGACAAATGATGTAAGCATCAAAAAAATCACGCATCACACCAACGCCCTCTTCCTCAACTTCATACACCACAGATGGCCTCATCTCAACATCTCCACGAAAAACTGTCAAGTAAGTCTTTTTTTATCAGCTTCAGGATGTATTGGCTTACCGGGACTCAATAGGAAGCTTATGTCGAAGTCATTCAAAGCAAAAATCAAAAGAGGTTGGATGTACGTTGTCTGGGCACGACAGGTGCAAATGGAGACTGATGACGGAGCATAGGGGTATCATTAAGACGATGAAAAAGGTGTACTACAAGTTCAGATATGAAAGAAGTGCATGTACACCCCTGCTCTCTCGGAAGCGTACTGATTTGCATTAGATCTAACACGAGAATGGGATTCGCGTACACCTTATCAAAGGTTTCACCAAGATCGAGGCAAGGCTATGTATCGAGATGTCAAGGAGTAGGAGGAGGGCTCGACTCCTCACCTTGTAGCGCGATGAGCTCCATTTGGGGGGGGGGAACCTTGCCTGAAATACGTCAGTCTGTCATGTCTGTAAACTCTGTAAACCGAGACAATGTACGAATTTTTTGGTGATTTTTTCCGATTTTTATGAATTTTTTGCGGGCGAAACAATCGTTTTGCAACGTGTCACGACGCTAAGCAAGCGTGGTGGGCGCTAAAGTCCCAAAAGGAATGTGACGGCGGGCACTGCCACCATCAGCTGCCGACTACCATATCAGGTTCAGTCGGGAATTGTGGGGAAAAAAAAAGAGCTCACCATCTACCGGGCCGTGCCAAGATGCCGAGGCATTCCAGGAAAATCCGAAAATTCCATAAAAATCATAATGGATGATCTGGGTGGAACAAAAGAACTAACCGGGTGAGGTACATCGTCTGAAGGCTGCATTTTCGTGCAGCTTGACCAGTCTTGTACTGCACCATCAGGAGCACTTCGTATTATGACACAATGTATCTCTGGAGGCAATTTAATGGCAGCAAACAACACTGCAGAAAAACAACCTTATCATTGGTGAAAGTTGTTAGGCACTTTGAAGTCCGGGTTGCTGATATTAAGACCTTCAATGGGCAGATGACCTCATAGGGGGCAGGCCGGTTGACGAATCGTTCATTCCAGTCATCAGGTGTTGGAGTAACTGAGATGGTGATGTCAGCAGGTGGTGGAGCTCGGCATATGACGGCAAGTGTGTATTCAAAGTCCATCGGTAAATGCTGGGAACAAGGCTGGAGTTACGAAACGTAGCAGGGGTACTAGAGCTTTCTCAAGCGTTAACGTCTTGGAATGGGGAGAGTGGGCGAATATTCAATATATCGTAGAGAGGAGTATCACAGACAGCAAGATATTTACTGTAACAGGAATGAGAAATTAGGGGAGGAGCAGTGGTGACAATGCTTACCATTACAGATGGGAACTTGAAGTGTGAGGGCAGGTTGTGTTATGCCTCACAAGCAAGGTATTGTGTTACACCAGGGGAAGTAGTCAAAAGTCAAGGAGATAGTGAACTCTGTTTGTGGACAAGAGTTAGTGTGTTGTTGTGGGAAAGTACGGGGGCCTTACCATGGTATGGGTGTGAGGTATAGCTGCTCACTTTGCTTGGGATACTATCCAATATCACGAAGCGGGTAAGCATTGATGCATGAGTAGAAAAATGGTGGTGGAGGACATCATGGGTCGGAGTAGATGAATGCGTGGCATCCGCAATGAGGATGTTTGTGACTGTGACTGTTACAGGCATGAAGGTTCTTGTTACATCAATTTACTATGCAGTGCTAAAATTAGCTCAATCGATGAAATGGTATTGCCTCGTCCGAGGTTCGATCCTCGATACAAGTAGTTTTGCCAAATTTACTGATTATCACTGACGTTGAACAGTGAACCTAGACTCTCGTTTCATGCAAACCTAGAGTTCCGCAAGTATCTAATAAGGCGGCTCTAAGATTCGGAAAATTTCCCCGATATCAGTTTTCCAATTTTCTGTTTCAACCAAAGGTATACCGCATGTAAATTGCCTACTAAAGATGTGTATGTACAGTCATAAATACCAAGAATATTGCTAGCTCTTCATTTACACCAGTAACAAAACAGTTGGAAGCACACCTTATCGAATACGACGCTTTTCAGGTCCGGTAGCATTGAGGAGGGTGTCAAATGTATCATTGACGTCTGTTACCAAGGCAGACCATTGCGATGAATCATCCAGATTCTTTCTCCACCAGAAAAGACCAAATATCACTGTGACAATCCCATTCTGGCCTCCTTTGTGCAGACACGTAAATGTTTCATCGTACTTGCATTGCGGCAGCCCCTCTGCACTCTGCCTCCAGTTTGGTTGAATCGAATTCCACCACGTTACCATAGCATCACCAAATTGATCGACATCGTTAATAGAGAGAAGATTGCTAAACGAGCGAACACCGTCCAACCATACAGCCAAAACACTTGGCCATTTTTTAGGCGCCTGTAATTTTCCCTTTGATAAAATGAATGAGATAGAGGTATATTTAGCGACTCGAATAATGCACTGAAGACTTCTCTTTACTCAGGATGGTCTCCAAGGCATTCCACTTATCCAGCAAGTTCGCCCAATCGTCGCTGAATGTGGGATCCTACATTGAAGCAAGACTTTGAAGTTGCCAAACAGGGGTGCTCTGTTTGCTACCAACGAGAGTTTTCACTTCTCTAGGGCCAGGTGGTTTACGGTTTTGGGCCCGCCGGGGGATCACAGGTGCTGATGCTTGTTCGGCTGATCTATTCGAAAGGCTGCGAGGATGGACTTCAGCTGATGTTCGATTGTTTTTCGTTGCAAGGTCCGACATCGTCTCGACCTCTGACATTACCACATCCTTGGATGGCATGATGGCGGAGGGAAAGGAGGATGGCGCAATGGAGGATGACGAAGTAGATGCCATAGAAGACATACTAGATTCGGCGGAGGGAAAGGAGGGTTGCGCAACGGATGAAAGAGATAATGACAAAGCAAATGCCATGGAAGACATGCTAGATTCGGTTTGGGATGAATTGTAGTTCGAATATGTGGGATTGGGCAAGGAAAGGTCAGGTGAAGTATGGTCATAATTGTCCCAGGAGAAGGAATCTGACCAAACGTCATTGCTACTCGATGGTGCCAGTATATTAGGTTGAAACTCATTAGTAATGGGGAACGAGTTGTCTTGTAGAAGCTGAAGAAGGGCATAATCGTCATATACCGGGCTTCCTTGAGGGGATTGAAAGAACAGGGTGCCGTTTTGGGATACTGAGTTATTTTGAGAGGATTGATAGTACGTGGAATTTGCGTTAGGCATAGATAATTGGCCGCTACTCCAAGCGGCAAGGAGCGAGTCTACGTCCATCTCAGAACCTGATGGAACGGGAAAGTCTGGGGTTTGATTCGACGAGAGAAGGGGAAGGGGCTCATCCGCAGATGACGTTCCCTGAGGAGGCTCATTAGGAAGGGGCTCGTCAGGCAAGGGCCCATCCACGGTGTCCGAAGATGATGTTTCCTGAGGGGGCTCGCCAGGAAGGGGCTCGTCAGGCAGGAGATTGTTCACAGGAGGCAAGTTTGAATTGTTATTGCCTGGTGCCACTTTTGGAACATCACGTGCTACAGGATCAACATCCATGGATGATGATGATGCAACGGGTTCCTGAGGCTTCTGTTGCTGTGCTTTCACTCCTGTATACACCCACAATCAGAACTCGGAAACAGTGGAATCAAGTAAAGTACGACGTACGTTCCGTATTTCGCATATGAGCGAGCAGAGGGCTGCCGTAGTATGCGTCAGATTGGTGTTTGTCCCCCACCAAACCTCCCGGTGATGAGCCTCAAGGCTCTGTACGCTCAGAATTCGCGGATTTTAAGCATTATAATAAATGCCTTGTCCACTTAGTGGACTTTCACTAAGTCAACGATTGCAATCACGGCAATACCCACTTTTACCGCCAACTATCCTTCCCAGCTCGTATTCCGCATCAATATGCGCCACTTCATTAATGCCGCCAGGCACCTGATTGCAGATCTCACGGAATTAGGACCATCATTGATCGCTCAGCACAGCCATCGCTGACATCAGCATCAAGCGTCACTTAATAGAATGCCGCAGCCAAACTACCGATTCCACGGCAAAAGACTTAATACCGTGACCTTTTCACCAGCTTTACTAAGGCTGTTACAATGCCAAGATAATGCCGCACGCATCTACTTCAGTGTACTACCTTCAGTGTACTTTGCCGCAGCAACACAGCAGCCCAAGAGTCCGTATGTCGGGGGAATTCTTTCTGATCACTAAGACTATACGCGGTAAAACCGTGTGGGTGCTGTTACTTTAGAACTCTGGGAGCACGCGTTTTGTATCATTTCTTACCAATTGATGTACTAAGGACTTACTAAGGACTCGTTTCAAGTATTCTAAAATTATTCCGGACTTGTAGTATAAAAGCTAGTGTAGTAGTAGTTGCTAGACACAAGTTACTGGACACTAGCCATCATCCACATTATCGACCACCGTTATCGCTTGTACTCGCTAGGAGATAGACAATAACAACATAGTCACTCCAAGTTATACTCTCTGTCACGGCTTTTCTTCTAACTGGTATTGGTGTACGCTCATATTGCGCCAATACACGGAATTTGGTGTCCACAACTCGCTTTTATCTTTTAATCCGCCAGCATCAGTTTCACTTTCACCAGCCAGGATCGTTTTCATCAGTTTTCACCTTCTACGTCGCCATCGTTTTACCCAGTTCAGTTCAGGATCGTTACGTCCCCGTGTGGACTCAGATTAGGATCGTTATTGCCGCCAGCAGCATCTGTCACGGAATTTCAGTCAACAGCTTCAGTATAGGATCATCAGTCACGGTATTTGGTATCTTGCCGTCAGTTTCAGTATAGGATAGTCTCCGTGTAGACTCAGGATTAGTATCAGTTTCGTTTTGCCATCGTTAACCTCAGTATAGTTTCAGTCTCAGTCCAGCCCAGTCCCAGCCATCATTTTGCCGTCACTAGTTCCCCCTCATATCATCGCCAGTCGTCTTATCTTCGTTTTACCGCCAGTTTCTCGTTTCTCGACTACAGTCTTCGTCTCTTGCCATCACGGTATTTGTTATCTTGCCAACGGTATTGCTCTTTGACAGCATTTTCTCTAATTCCATCAACATCGCCCACGGCTTTTACTAGTTAAATTGCCGTCACTTCGTTCACGGTTTGCCGGTATTCCCAGTTATACCAGATTCCGTTCCTTCTCGTCTATCGAGACCCTTCCCGGCTTACAGCCAATGTTTTCTAGTACTCGATCGTTAAGGGTACTACTTCGCTGACTGAAAAGTCGCAGTGTATACTTGCATTCTTGAGGAATTCATCGCACGGAGGTGCACTGAAACACTCGCACAACAACAAAGCCTTTATTGCCGCTACGCGCCATTTGCCGTGAACTCCTCTAGAGTTTTGGTTTTTGCCGTTGCCACGGAAGTTTAGGCTCATCACCGGTACCAGACCTACGGCTGCGTCTCTGTCGAAATTGTCAAAGAACGTTTCACCAGATGCAAGATCCGTCCCATACTCCCAGCTGTGCTATAATCAGGCCTGTATCTTGTCAACTATGCTGTGGACTACCGGGGTCAATTCCAGCACCAACGATGACGAATCCCCAACCCGTTATGGCCTGAAACAGTTTGAACATCTTCTTAAATTTCCCTCCCAATGATTCGATCGCCCTATACCGCAGTAAGAATCATATCGTCAACATGAATACAATAACTTACTGTTTTTTCTGCCCAGGAGGAAAATTAATCTTGTCATAGTGATGAGCTTTCACTGCCTCAACCAGCTTCCTCTGCTCCGACTGTATGCTCATGGTCTCAGCCCTGACCTCTGGTGCCTCCTTCTTCCACTCCACATTTGTCATCTGAGAGATAACGGCAATATTATTGGGAGACTCTCCAGTCCTTGCCACTTCAGCTATGACTTTTTCACGGAGACACCGTTCAGCGTAGAGCTTACACGAGTAAATGTGCATCGCCTGGGGAGGGCGTGTCTTCTCAACATCCGTTTTCAGTATAGCTTTGAGGCCCCTGCTGCTAGTCAGTCCCTTTTTGTTATTGGGAAACCATTGTCTCAGTCGCTAATATATGGTGCTTAGAACACAATGGAATGGAGACTGTTGGAAACTCACAACGCACAGTTTCTCTAGTACCTGACCGAATGTATCCCTCTGCTCCTGCGTAAGAAGGACCAGCTCACATCCGTTGAGAGCTAAATCTGGGCCAAGATTGAGAAACCCTTTATCCATTCTTGGAAAAGGCGTGCCATCGGGAGAATCCATGATGCCGATAAGGTGAAGAGCTAACTTTCTGGCACGTCCAGTATAGTCTATAAACATTAATTCCCATACTGGCGGCCAGCGGTGCATAAAGAGGTTCGCCATCATTCCAAGGAACTTATGCGCCTCTCCCTGGCCTGCCTCTGAAGCTAACATATGAGCCAGTTGACGGCGCCAGAGATATTGGGTCATAGGCCAAGAAGTCCACCTACTAGTTAGGTTTTTCTCATTGGGGCCCGGTTCCTCGTCGTCCCAAGCTCCATGCCCCACATTGTTTAACCATACTGGTTTACGGAAAGAAAATTCTTTCCCTACAACGAAGGATCTTCAGCTCTCATTCTCAAACGAAGGCAATATTCACGTACCACCGCCATAGTACAAGTCGTCAGGAAGATCGTGATTGGCTTTCACAGTCCATTTTGGTATTTCAGGGACAGAAACTCGGGCGTATCGTACGCCTTTCGGCTTGGAGTTCTTCGGTTCTTTTGCCATCATATGGAATCTGTATTGTTAAACATCAGTTTTGTTTCCAGAGTTATCGCTTTCACATATGGTGAGTCGGTTTTTGTATGATGTGAACTTGTATGACGGTGGGAATAGGTTTCGAAATGAAAAAAATACAGGCACATAATTTTATTTTGCGTAATCAGTGCGAACATCGGGTACATGGCGACGTACAAAGTGTCAACAACACGGCAATGTACAAATTGTCAAAAATGCGAGAATGTACAAAGTCGCGTACGAGCTGTCAATGAGAATTTACAAAGTGGCTCTCTCAACTTTGTAAAGTTCCCTACCCTTGGTCATATAAAAGCTCTCCAACTAACCCAATGTTAACCATCCAGTTCTTTTCCTTCAAATTACCCACCAACACCTAACAAAACAATGACCCAATTCTCTCTTGAACAACTCGCAGCAGCTCTCTCGGCACTCAGCATCTCTGTTCCGATTATGGATGGTAAGTTCATCTAGTCCTACATCGGTTCCATTGCTAACTTTCTGTACAGCTGCCATCGAGCCCGCTTCGCATGCTCGTGCTTCAGCAGATATGGCGGCAGGCCCACTGCTCACCGTCCACTGCAGCAATTGCGCCTTCCCAAACATCGTCCCTGTTTCAGCAGTCCCGACAATGGTTGGCATCCCGTTTCCAAGCTCGAGGTCTGGAGGCCACCCAGTCCTGCCTGCTTCCGACCGAGTGCCCAGTGCCCCTACCATGACCGCACCTCAACCCTACATTCACACTCATGCTGCAGCTCCTGCATCAGCAGCTCATTCGTCTCATGCTGCTGCTCCCGTCACCCAGGCTTCCGTCATCCAGGCTCCCGTCACTCCCATCGCTCCTGCTGCTCCTGCTCCCGTTCCACCTCAGTCAGCGTTCATAGCTGTCACGGTGGGTCCTGATGGGCCGTGGTACGTCGTTTTGAAAGGCCGTTCCATTGGTGTTTACCGCGGGTGGTACGTTGCTTCTTCCTTAACATTGAACCTCTATTGACCTTCTTGCAGGCAAAATGTAAGTAACTTAGTCACCGGTGTCGGGTGGGCATGCTTCTTTCATTGTGGAACTCGTGCCGCAGCCCAGGCTGCATTTGATGAGGCACTTGCTGCCAGTGCCGTGGAAATTCTTTGATTCCAAGTCGCCGTTCATTCTCGATATTTCTTGGTCTTTTACTGTTGTGTTTCTCATGTCAATCATCATCGGGAGTAGTGCCTATTTCCTTATATACCACTGATTCATACATACAATAGTGTCCACTCATTTACTTATCTCTTTTCAATCCCATCGATCCACACACTCATTAAAGATCTGCTCATTTACTGTTCTATTTATTGTCATCTGTACATGCTTGCTATGAATATGATAGCAGTTGGCCAAAAAACACCGTGTAATCACCAATTTTGATGCATGTCTATCAGTCTGGAAGGGATAATGTATCTAACTTTTTTTTATTTGCAGTGGCTTTATGAGATACCTGCGGAACTTGTTACACTTTGTGGTCTTCAGTCGATGTTCGGCATGTTACCGGAGTTTAAAAAATGGTGCCTGCGACACGGCCTCAGCTTAGTGAGACACGAAGTTGCCTGAGTTCCCCTTCAGTGCTGAGAAGTTCTGTTCAAAAATTCCTGCCCCTTCGTTTAAAAGCTGATGTCACTGTTTATAGCCCATAGAAGGCTTATCTCTCCATTAAGTGTTTCTTTCTCTCTATCCCGCTTTCTCCTCCTTAGATAATGTCCTGGCGCAATGTTCCTACTCGTTTACTTTTCTATGCAGCAAAGACAGTAATGATGACGCCCGGCAGCACACATTCATACCAGCCTTGTCGGTAATGGCAGGATCGCCAAAGCAGCTATCATCGGCCGACAGGGATGCATCTGGGCTGCGTCGGTGGGATACAATGTGAATTAACTCTCGTGACACATGTCTTGATCTTGTGCTCATCGCGTCATTCCCTGCAGCTCTTGACAGAGGACCAGAACACTATCACCAAAGATTTCACAGACCTTACGAGCATCCAAGGATCGGGTGTCTGTTATTGAGCGAAAGTTCTTACCCTCCAGGTGAATGAACGTAATATATGGGAAGAAGGCGATGCGTGGACCTTGCTCCTTCAATGCGTCAGGATGCTGATTGTCTTGGATCTTTCTCCTAGCTAGGCTGCGTGTATCACCCGAAAATACGGTTGTGTACGTACCAATGCCGCACGCATTAACTACGCGATATCTGGTCTTGTGAGTCATGAATATGCTACTCTGTACATTCTCGTGCTGGCAAGCTTCTTTTATGTCACTTTGCACATGCTGACTTTGTAAAGTCTCGTACCGTACAGGTACCAATTCCATCTGCTGCATCTTGGGGGTCGATGGTATGAGGAGCTATTCTACCACGTATGCTATAGTCACTGGAAAATATTTCGAAAATACGAATTGTTATAGAAGTCGGCACTGGTCCTTTCTCCCATCGCTAGGCGCATACAGCAACTAAGGCTTTCTATCTATCAGACCCATCATATGCCCTGTGTCATACGCCGTTGCCGCCGCCTCAGCAACCCTGGCCCTCCACTGCAGAATGCGACCAGTGGTAGCATGCTGAATACCGTCGCTCTGAGGATCTTCCCTCTCGCTATGAACCGAACTGTTCGTCTCTAAGACATCTGTGGGGCAAGAGGTATTGGAGCCATGTTTGGTGTCCCGGTGGTCAGTGCTATAGTAAGCAGTAAGCTTGGCAATCCTCCCTCCACGCACATCCATCCACTGTTCTAATACCTGCCTTCACCATTAGCCTCTCTAAACAACCTGGGCTGGAAGATACGTACCTCTCGCAACAAGCGAACGCTCTCTTCGTAGCGAGCCTGCGAAGTAAAGCGTCGATCCAGCACGGTGCATGGATATTCTTCGGTGTAGATTTCTATGAACCCTTGCCACCACAGCTCGGAATGGCCATCATGTATTGAATCGAAATAAGTCAGACGGTATCGCTCGAGCAGCCGTTGTTTGGGAAGGTCAAGGTGCGTACGATGATACTACAATCGATGAGCAGGTTCTCATGTTATAGATGAAGAAACCCACCGCCGTGCCATGGTCTATTAGGTCATGCATTGACTCTACCATACAACTCAGTAGAGATATCGGAAAAGCGAGAAGTGGTTCACACCAAATAGAAGGCAAAAGGTAGTGAGAAGGTGTATTTTACCAGGAATGCAGGCCCTTATATATGCGATGTCCATGGGAAATTTTTCAACTGGGATGACAGGAGAGAAGGCGAAGTTCCAGAGAGACAACTAGCAATAATGAATTTACTACCATGAAAATACTGACATAGGCCGTAGATAATGAAAATGTTCTCTAGAACGAACAAGTGGTCGACAATTCCCAGTCGCTCTTATGCCATAACACTCATTTGAATACCGTGGGGGAGAGTGCTAGTATAGATGCACCAAAGGTATACTTTACAAACATATATTTCAGTAGAAGGACTGAACCTTCTTTAATACATTCATGATATCTTGAAGGTCATTTAGAACTGAGAGGAAGAGATACAAGGTCAGTATATGATATGGTAAGACTATCAGACGAAAGAGTGAAAGTGGTAAGAATGCGTTATAGAATACTGTCACCGACACCCACTTTCTCTCATTGCATGGCACCACCCAAAAAATATCACACAACTGAATCAAAGCATCATTCAGTGTGCGAGAAAAGCAAATGCTACTATGAAAGGTATGTATTGACACTTCTGTCGTGAAAACTCAACTAAATGCGATACAATTATGCAGAAACAGGCACCAAATCCGACTCCAGCGCAAAGCTGCCTACGACGCCAGAGCTTCGCAAGACCCAGTACCCCAGTGTTCACTCTCACCTTCTGGCAGCTCTAGCAAAGAGCTTGCCGTCGTGAATGTCAAGCGCATTACTAGAGTCGGAAAGACTAATGCACTTGAAATTCAAACAAGGTAGGGAACGCCGTATTGACGAAGTCCTTGGGAAATACATTAATGGTGCACATGCAGGAGAAAATACCTAACATACCAAGTTAGAACCTTGCCTTTGTCTAACAATGCCGCCCCCGTACCACCTATACCGCCCACCGACATATTCCCCAAACTGAGCGCAGAGGCAAGAGCCCTTCAAGACAAATTTAATTCCTTCATTCAGGGCACATCTATTGGTCAATATGCGGAGTCACTCTTGAGAGCTTACTTCAAGTCGAACTCAAAATGCCAAGGACAAATCAGCATCTTTGTGGACCCATTGCAAGACCTGTATGAGCTCCAGGACGCTTATACGACAATTCAAGATCAATCTCTTGAAGTCGAAGGTTTGAGCGTGAGGCATAATTCACTGGTACAAGCAGGTGGTCCTATCAACAAGGTCATCAAGTGGGTGGAAGATTTTTGGCATTGCACGATTGATGGTCCAGGGAGCTTACTGTGTACATACAACGTGAAGCGGCTGGCGTGGCAAAGGGATACTATTAGTTAACTATCATCACTACAAAAGGATATTTCTTTGTTAGTGTACTTCGCTTGCAAATCCTCCAAACTGTTCATCGCCTCGCATAACAAGTCTTCGAGCCAAAATATCAACTGATGAATGGGTCTCAACACGCTCTGCACCCGCTCCATATCTTTTCCTACCCCTGCACTATTCAGAACAATATGCTCATACTCATATCCCAACTTCTTGAAGTGGGAAAGTCGAGTGAGAGCATTCTCGATCACACGTCAGCATCCCCTGAGTCGTGTAGGTCCGATGGTATCAATGTACGCATGGTAGATCTTGTCAACAAAGCGGCGTGGTTCGTTTCCTGTTAGCATGTTGAATCGCTGCTGTAGTCGTTCTAGTTGGTCGAGTGCTTCTGCTAGATTTGAGCTGCGTCTGAAGCCAAAATCTGTTAATAAGCTCTAGTAAGAGCACGTTCAAGAGACATACTGTATGTGCGTTTCTCCCAAGTTAACCTCAATATCAATATGTTGTGCCGCCCGCCGAATCAAAGGTTCCAAACAGCTGGAAGCGTACGGATAAGAACCAGACCAAAAGAGTTATTATCTCACATACCTTGGTACCTGATTTTTAGGCTTTTCAGCAGCTTGGTATGTCTCGCGTCGATGCTGATTGATGACATGACGATGCCTGGAAAGAGGGCTTCAATTTACAGCTCAGAGCTCATATAATTATGTTTCTTACTTCTGATAACTTCGTCGACTACTAGCATTGTGAGCTGCTCAGTGTTCCTGTTCCATTTGAAAGATGCGTCATGAAACCATGGCAATAACTGGAATGAGGGGGGGTTGAAACGAGGTGCGAATGCCAAGTGACAGCTGGCACGAGGGACTACTTTGGAGTAGGGGATACTTGAGGCCGCAGGATTTGCGCGCTGTCATAAAAAAAAGGATCAGCCTTACGAGACTGTACAGAGTCAACTGAGGAATTTGTACTTTGTCGTAGAAGGAAGGGAGCACCGCTACGGGACTGTACAAAGTCAGTCCAAAAGACTTTGTACTGTGTCGTGGAAGGAAGGAGCTGCGTTACGGGACTGTACAAAGTCAGCTCGAAAAAATTGTACTGTGTCGTAAAAGGCAACAGATAACTGACAGCTGTAGCCTGTCATGTAATTTGGGCTCGTTTCGCTTTGCAAAATTTCGGACTGTATACAGTCTAATCAAGACTTTGTACTTTGTTGCAAGTCAACAAATCCTTATAAGCTCAAGAGAAGAAATGAAAACGCCATCGCTCACAGGATATCGTTATCGGCAGAACAGGTGGGTACCTTCGGCTATAAGATGGTGAGGTCTCTTATGTCGATATTAGATATGCAGCATATGCTTCGCTCTCAGGAGAAAAGGGAATTTTTGAGACCTTTTTTGCCAGAATATCGCAGGGTGAAAGCTCTTGCGAAGGAGAATCTGAGACTCTTCGCACAGTTTCAGACTCATATATGGGTACTTTGGATAAACCGTTGGTACCCGGAACTGTGGGCTCCTGACCCGAATGACGCTGCGGGGGTTTGCCACTGGAACCGCTGTCGCCAAAGAGTAAGTTCTTCTGTCATGGCGCAAATCAATAGACTCACCATATTCACCATAGGATCTTCTCAAGATTGTTCAGACGCTGGCGTTGTGGGATCCCTTCTATGCTGAGGGTCGCAGAAAGCAAGCAGGACAAGCACTTCTCTCCTTACGTGTAGATCGTGTAGATAATGCAGCCTCCAAGACACAGGTATCCGGTATGAGACGAAGTGATCGAGTACCGAAGCCAAAGAGGCGTCCTGATGCTAGTTAGCTCACACAGTGTCGTGTTATTTACCAAAGCCTTTGATTGTCCAAAACGAGCCTTGTCTCAACTACGAAGTGTTTTGTATATACTGTCACTCGTGGAGCACTTGCGGCTCCAAAGGATCACTATTTCACATGTTTCGTCCAAATAACAACGCCTCTCTTTTTCGTAACCTCTGTTAGGATGGCGAAGTAATATTTAACCCAAATGATGTGACATTGGCACCCATCTCCCTCTCTCCCTCTCACGGAATATGTGGAACTACAATCCCAAGAAACACGGAAAGCACACCCCTGCGCGAAGCTTGGTTGTCAGTGATGGCACTGAGCGTCAGCCCCCTGCTCCTGCTGTTGAGCATTATCAACACACTCATTTCAGCACAAAGATGAAGGAAGGACAGGACGGTGTACGAGTTCGCTCCAGTATGCGTCATAGAACTTTGACGCTTCCTGCTCTTGAATCTCAGCACCCTGTAATGGACAAGGACCTGTACCCATCTATCGCAGAGCTGTCTTCAGGATCGTTTTTGGATCCCGATTACGCTCCATCTGCCAAGGTTCAGGGTGGTGAAGAGGAAGAGACTGGGAGTGCCACTCGCGCTTCTAGGCCGCTTGGTGTAGGTCTAATATCTACCATAGCGTCTCGAAGTCTAACTAATGTTACTCACCAGGATCATCCACTCCTCGTCTGGTCTCAGCTACGCTCAGAGTTCCTCGACGAGATTTTGAAACTCGACGCATTTGAAACGGAGGACAAGGATGCATGCGAGGCTTGCCAGACTGACTTAGGCCTATTTCGCTGTCTCTCCTGTGTGGATACTTGGCGCCTTTGTCACACTTGCATTGTCGCTGGGCACCAAGGCTTGCCCCTGCATAAAATCGAGGTGCGTCAATAAGGATCAATGTATCTAATGATTTTGATGAGATGTGGATAGGAGTGGTGCTCTTCATTCTTCTGCAGAACGATGCTTGCCCAACTCGGGCTTAAGTTTGAACTGGGCCATAAACACGGGACATCATGTCTCTTTCCTGCAATCATTCCAGATTTTATTGTCATTGACATAGATGGCATCCACATGGTTAACATGGCGTTTTGCAACTGTACCCAAGGAATCTTACACCATACTCAGTTACTTCGTCGATGACTGTTTCCTGTGACAACGATATACCCACATACTGCTTTCACGTTTCGCATGCTTCACTTCTTTCAACTTCTTTCGTTCATGTCAAAGGTATCTGCATACGAGTTCTATCACACATTAGTTCGCTTGACCGATAACTCCGGGATGTACGCACCTCCAGTAAGGCTTCTTCATCACCTATTATCACATGAAAAGTTGCTTATAGGAGTCAGGACCGCTACCAGGCTTTTCTTCGGGTCATGCGAGAGTGGCGGCACATTCGTGCTTTGAAACGATTTGGGCGTGGGCACGAATCGAGTGGTATACAAGGCACTAAACAGGGTGAACTCGCTCTTCATTGCCCTGCATGCCCTCAACCAAGCATCAACTTACCTCCAGACTGGAACAAGAATCTGTGCGTCTCATTACAAGTTTACTCATAGTTCTCAGGTCCTGACTTTTCCCTCCAGAGCTCCTCGCTGGTTGTACCGCTTGTTTTTGGCTATAGATGCAAATTTCCGGCTCCGTCAACTGAACGTCTCTAGCAACGAATCCGACCTGGGCCTCAATCTCGGATATGCTTACTTTGTTGAAGAAACCGCTTTTCGTAGTCACCTTGATACATTTGGAAAGGTCATTCCCGAGGAAGAAAAGAGTACGTGTAACAATCATGATGCCGTCAAGCTTGCAAATAGTAGAGGTGGACACGGTGCCACAGCAACAGGGGTTGGTGCTGTTGTCTGTGGATGACATGATATGAAACGTCCTATGTCAGTCGGAGACCTCCAGAAAGGCGAAAGGTATGGATTTTATGAGAAATCGTGTTCAATTCTGAACATATTATCAGATATCTCAATATGGACTATTTCGTTTTATCAACCTTATCGGATGACACGCCTCCTGAGTTGGTGATATCATATGACATTGCATGTCAGTGGCATAAAAAGTTTTTCGCTCGAATTTCCCAGTATCCCGAATCACTACGACCGATGCAATCAGAGCGGAATATCCTTTACCTTGTGCCAAAATTCCATCTGCCAGCCCACGTTTTGAAATGCCGTGACAACTTTTCCTTCAATTTCTCTGCTGGAGTTGGTCGCACCAACGGCGAGGCTCCTGAATGTGGTTGGGCTGCTACCAATGCTTTAGCAGCGAGTACCAAAGAGATGGGTCCAGGTGCTCATCGAGACACTTTGGATGACCATTTTGGAGATTACAACTGGAGAAAAATCATCATTCTAGGTATGTAATTCTTTTAACAAATGGAATCAGCTAACCTCTGGTTTTCAGCGGATACGCTTTGTGATCGGCTGAAGGAGGCGGTCAAAGCCCGTATCGAGCATGTCGAAGAGTTTATAGGATACGAGGATGCTTTGTGGGTCGAGCATTCAGAATCTGTCGACTCATGGAGACAAATGGTCCTTTTATGGGAAACCGATTGAACACAGCAGAATCCCTTTGCACTGACTTTGCGCTGTAAGTCTGCCTGCATGACATCATCAATATCTGATTCTCACTTGTACCATTTAGCTGTGACTGAAAATGCTGTGCGTCTGGAGCTCGCAAGAGAAGAAAAGAATGTTTCTGCTGTAGAAATTCGGCATGATGTTAGCCCCAGCGAGTTAATTGCACAAGGATTACAGCTAGAAGAGGCCCAGTATGTTTCCGTATCATCTGATGGAATGCCGTCCCTGACTATTTTGACAGGGTGCGACTGCAATATGATATCGATGCCCTTGGTCCACATTCAACAGATCTACAACGCACCAAAGTTCAAGCCCAGGAGAACCGTATCAGCCGCAAAATCGAAGCATGGATTGATGTGCAGAAGGTATACATGCCTAGGACCACACTTCTACATGCACAGGATGATGATCGCCGCATGGTTGGAGCAGCTGTGCGGCCTTCAAAGATTCCTCTATATCTCCCTTCTACCACCCTCAGGCTCAATGCTATTGATGCATTGACCCAGAGCACTATCGTCAACAATGAGTGGTGTCTCCGTCTTGCTCAGGCTAATGATGCCTTGGCTGTGCTACGTGATCATCTTCTTCTAAAATCTTATCTCACGACGTGGCGACAACACTTTTCCCGAGGACAGCGCTACGGCACTAAAGCAAATACCTTATTTCACTGAGTAGAAGACAAGATTGCTGCCGACGTTTCAAGATATCAATGAATCTACACAGCATTGGCATCGATGTCCGTGAAGTTAAACCAGTATGAATGGCAGGGGATTCTCCGCCCTCTAAAGGATGAAGATGTTCGAGGTCTTGATCAGTACAATGAGTCGACTTCAGAGGGACATCGCAATCTGGCATGGATTTGGAAAACCAATCTCCTAGGTGGAGATAAAGGTCTCCAGGAAGGTAAGTGTCTGTTCGCTCAAATCTGGGTTCTTACTGAGCCCGTTCTTTGATAGTGTTGAGAATTGAGTGGTGCAAGTCTTGGGCACTGAGCTCAACGGTGGCAAGAAGAATGCGCGTTATTGACTGAGGAGTTGCGTCGTGTCCAGGCTACTTTTACATACTATTCCCAGCTGTGGACCAAGTGAGCCGAGTTGAGATTGCTCCCTGGTGCAAGAGCTTATGCTTTCAGGCAAGCAGCACTATGGAGCGAGCTACAAATGGATGCAAAGCTAAATGGCACAACGTCCAGACTACTCTGGACATGAATTCGTTGACACATAGCATAGCAACTACAGATCTCGATGGCCGTACTAACAGCGAAGTACATAGTACGTAGTTTTTCTAATGTCAAGTCAGGTTACAATATGATAAGAGTCGGGTTGTGATATATCGAGATCAGTACATCAATAACTACTCATCACGATCGACTTCAATAGGAGTATAGTGGGACAGCACGATAACATGGGGATGACCAAAAACGTGACGGATCTTTTGGAACTCACAGGTGACCATGTTCTCTAGGTCATCGAGCACATTGATGATTGCACTGCGGCTCCAACTATGCGGGCCCCGATGACTATAAAGCCACAATTGCTTCAGACCCATAATAAAGAGTGTAAAATTCTCCTGTAGATTGGGTTTGGCAAAGGAATCAAGATAGAAGGGACGACAAACAATTTTTCGCTGCTCCTTATCTGGGCTTCTTCCCATGAACACTCCTGAAACATCCTCCAGCCACAAAAAAAAGTATTCTTCATATAGCCTGCCAAGGAAACACAGCACTGTGTCTGCATATACGGCACGTTCGAAGTCCGGGCCAAACTCGGCAAGCCAGAGGCGCTGCTCTGGAGAATAATACAGTCAGATGGCATATTCGTACTCTGATGAAGCTGCGAAGACTCCGATAATGCTTCTGTTCGAGATTATTGTTAAGCTTAGGATGCAAGTATGAAGGAAACCAACTTACAGAGAACCATCTCCAATTCGATTATACCGGTGATAGTGAAATAGGTCTAACTCCAGAGACATATTCAACGCAGGAGGGAGTGCTATTATAGGTAGGCGATGAGAGCAAGAGGATAAGGATTCACTCATTGTGCGTTTGACTTTTGTACATTCCCATGGAGTCGACTTTGTACATTCCCGTGGAACCGACTTTGTACATTCTCATGACATCAACTTTGTACATTCTCGTGACATCGACTTTGTACATTCCCGTAGAATCAACTGTATGCAGTGAAGAAGCACGTACGATGATCGACGATGCATCTATTCAATCTGTATATTGTTGATGCCATAGAGCTGAGCTAAGCAACATGCACTGCGAACGGCATACTTATCGCGAGCATATTCATAATGGCAAATGACAAGCTGGAAATTTTTGGTATTAATTGTTCCTTACTGTATGTTAGTGCGATAAGAATATTGAGATGTACCCAACAGTTATTGATATCGCAACTGAATAGCATAGAAGGGTATAGAAAGATGCTTCCACTGAATAGGGGTATAGCAAAAGCAAAAAGAGACCCAGTGACAGTGTGTCAGTCCCCCGCTCTTCCCGGACGAATCGGTGGCTAAAGAGATTGCGAACTGTTGAATTACATATTTTACCATGAGCCAGTAGTACAGCTGCACAAAAATTTGAGATCCCATCACAGTAGTACGATCCTAGATCTGTACCTAAAGTGGATGAAAGGGCGCAGAATCGGGTGATGACGAGCAAGGAGGTGCGGAATCAATGTCTGAAGCGTGGGAAGTAGTGACCGGGTATGGCTGCAGCACGATTTTAGCATGCTGGCATGTGATTTTGGCAAAGTGCTTCAACTGTACAGAACTACAATAGAATGTGTAAATTGATCTGCACTGTATCTACCAGGAGAATTTGCACAATGTGGACGTTATAGACTCCTAATATATATGATTGTCTTCTGAAGCTGTCTAATCTACATGTTGCAACGCATCCGTTGCAACACTGTTGTAACACCCCGTTTTCTGACCCTCTGCTCCCTTGAAACGGACAAGCATTGCAACACACCGCTCAACTCCTAAATTTTGCGACCCATCTACTCATCAACATATACCCATCCTCTAGCCCCTTTGCATTGCGTGTAATTGACAGTCTTGCTACAGAAATCTATGTCAGCTCTGTTTGAGGCACACATCGTTCAGAGCGTACCTTGGTTCCTTGGGCTTCGCCATTTCTTCTCGTCTTGCGCTACGTCTTGGATGGATAGGCAGCTCGGCATTGTGCCTTACCACATTGTCAGTCATAACAAATCTGCACAATAAATGTACTCACTTGATACGCTTTGTAGTCAGCTCCTTTGAATGGCCAGAATCCGGACTTTTCTGTTTTATACTTCCTCCCGTCTCTTTGGATTGCTCGTTACCAGCTTGCGCGGTCTTCTTGAGGCGACCTCGAGCTCTCTTCGCCTTTACTGCTGTCCTCACAGGAGGTGCAGGTTCAAATAACTCTTCCACGATGATGGGTGCTAAAGGGTTCTCTACGATAGGTTCTTCCACAACAGGTAGCACAAATTCTTCTGCCATGGGTGTTAGCGGGCTATCCTCATTACAAAGCTCTTCCGCAATGGGTGGCAGAACTCCTCCATCAGGCGATTTTGTTGGATTCCCCTCAGGATCCCGTTCGGGTTGCGGAGTTGGTTGTCGCTGTAGTCGCATGCCCTTCAGCCAGTCAATCTCCTCATGCTCTCTGGCCAGAGAAACCTCTTTACGCGGAGAAGGTCGGTGATTGGGGGACTTGGCCTTGGACGGCAATGACTTGACACTGGCGTCTTTCTCAGGGCTGAGTGGGAGAGACTTGGATGGCGATACAGGCGTCATAGCATGGAACAATATAATGTCCAGATTTTGGCAAAATTGATTACAGCCGTTTGCATACAGCTTGACAGTCAGGGGCATTTTCATGGATGAAGAAAGAAGGTTTGGACTTCGTCATAAACCGTGTCTTGGGAGCTTCGAGCGCACAAATGGGCCACCGAGATCGCCGAAATAGCCATAAACCAGCCACTAGTGCGTCTTAAAGTCCCTAAACCAAGGTTTATGACGAAGTCAGAATCACTCTCTTCTCTCGCGTAAAACACATGCAACTGTCAAGCTCTATGCAAACAGCTGTAATTGACGAATTGACTTGATGGACGTGGAATTAGAGACAGTCCAGGCACGGTCCACGTGGTGGCAGTGCAACCCCTGTTCTTAATTGAAAAGCCACCGACGCGTAGGGGCTTTGTCTTGACCACAACCTCCTACCTTCGTTGGCCACCTCTACCACTACTAAGCGACGAGCGACAAGGAGTCGCTCGTCATATCCTCTACTGTCTGCAACTCAAGAGACGTCTACCCCTTCGAAGTCATCTCTCGATGAGGCCGCCCTCATTCTATTCATTGTTGCCACATCTTGGCTTGGTGGCACAAGGAAGGGCGCGATTGTAGATTAGGTGAGCGGCTGTTACAGGCCTCTTTTAGAGGTATTATGTGATTGGCAGTGATCACGGCGGTCAGACGTTGCTGCTTGTGCCCAAGCGAACTCAATTTACCCACGGCGGTGGTTGTGTCGGACTGTATTGCAAGCCGAAAATGAGATGTTGCAACGGACGGGTAGTGTTGCAACAAGAAGCAGGTATGGGATTGAAGGTTTTCTCTCTCTAAGTTACATACAATAAATTTCGCGTTACAACGCGTTGCAACATGTAGAAGTAGCTTACATATATTGTAACTATTGATAAATACACGAAATTATTGCGTTGTAACGCGTTGCAACAGGCTGAACGTCTAAGATGTTCTTGGGTTGCAACAAAACCCATGAAAAGTCAGAGTCTGCAACTTGTTCTTGAAGAGGTACAAACAGGAGATCCAAGAGTCCCAAGCAGAAGGAAGGCTGTTCAAAGAGCCACCCATTCTATTGGATCCCCCCTCTGACGACGAAAGCGATGTCGAACATCTACAAAAAGTGGTCGAAAATTGGAACAGTGATAGTGAAAGTGAGGTGGATGAATCTGAGTATGAGTCAGACGGATCATTTGGGATGAATGAGTCTTAAAGAGGGGGTAATGTTATGATTTTTCTATTTTTAACTTCTCAGCGCTTGTCTTTATCTTATCAGAGCATCCAAGCGCTCAGACAGTTCACACATTGTCAACGCTTGACTCTCGCATTGTAGGTGTGACACATGGACATCATACGATTCTCTTTGTTTCACGCATGGTTACCATTCAGTAGTGTACTATTATTAGCATACCAAAAGTGTATTTAAGTAGAGCCTCAGCTGGCCCAAACCCCAGCTTTGGCTAAGGTTTAATCTACCCAACTCAAAGCTCCTCACTCTGCGACTATCTAAGTCTAGTTACTGGCTCATCAGACCAGCATTGCCTACATCATGAGCAATTCACCAAAGTGCGAGTGGCATTTTCTTGTTTGACATTGTTTGTCGAGTTGGTGGCTAACATCATGAAAGGCATGGTGGACTTTGGTGTTGGTATCACTGTAACAGAGTTAGTATGAAGCTCAAGCTGCTCAACAGGTTGGGTAAAAGCATGTACTACTTGCAAATAAAGACTTGCTTGTAAGCATGCTGCTTACAACGTACCACTTACTCACTAGATCACTCCGATCACATTATAGTTCACCACACGTCATGTACTCACATATATAGCAATGTTCGTTACCTTCCTTTCTTCACCTTTTACCACCATCATCCCCTTTCTCCCTGCCACGTAGTTGACTACCCTTTTTCATCCCTTCGAATATATGTCATTCCTCGTATCTTCTCGTGTGATTGTCCTTTAGTGGTCTCGCTCATATTCAGGGCGAGGTTACACTTTTTTTTTTTTTACGAACGAACTTCGTATTCCCTGTTCCCGCCTTATCACCCTCAGGACGTAGGTCGATGTGTCGACTATCGTCCACTACCAGTTGCCAGCATGCCTATTGGTTCTTGCCAGTCTATGCCTGTGCCCGTTACCACCCTGTTGCCAGGTTGAGTCGCTTCTTCAGGCTCGATAAATTTGCCCGCTGACCATAGATTAACATCAGGTTGCATTGTTCCTCCATCCTCATCTCGCACTCGCCGATCTTGCTCAGTATCCGTACCCTTTGAAGTTCCGGACATGGTACCAGAAGAAGATGAAGGAGATTTCACCACCCCAGCTGGCAGCCCACCGACGTTAGCAAGCGTCGCAGGCCCGCCCTTACCAGCCCTTACCACCTTCCTGTCCATGTCTACCTTAACCACCTTGCCGTCATCAGTATCCTTCGCCTCTCCAGACAGACAGAACTCCAGGACATCAAGGACCCCATCTCCAGCTCTGCAACAAAAGCCAAAGCCTCCATCCAAAAATCATGTCTTGGACTCTTCCTCAGATTATTACTCTTCCAGCCCCATACCCATGAAAATAACCAGCCCCAGTACCATGTCCTCCAACATTCCTTCTGCTGATCAACCTGCTTGTGTACAATCACACGGAGGTAGAGCACCACCGACGCTTGGATGTGGACATCTTCGAGATCCTGAAATGATGAGCCACTATGCAGACGTTGGCATAGCCTATGTGCGCTGACAGATGCAGAAGGGCATCACGTTACCCGATATCCTATCCAATTTCGTAGATGGTCTTTCTGACAACCTAGCGGCTGTCACTTGGTTCAAGCAGAATGAACAACACTTGATCCAACTACCCTTCAAGGACTTCATGGCTGCCTTCTAAGACCATTTTTTGCCGACGACTTGGAAGAAGGACCTAGTGAATGAGATTTGGCAAGAAATGATGGCTCTGGGCACTATTTTTATTGATTGGATTGAGAACCTCTGCAGTCGTAATGGCCTTCTATCGGGTTATACCGAATTCATTGTCGACAACGTTTTCCTCTCTAACTTGTGCGGTTGTATATCGAAGCCCCTACAGGATGCCATTTGCAACATACCTGAAATCTGGGAATGTAATGACCTCGATGCATGGATCAAGTTGGTCATGGTCCAGGACGACGAGTTGCACCATAAATGCAAGGAACTCGAAGACATAGTGGAGGCAACGATGGCTGCCCATAACAAGCGACCTAACCTCGCAAACTCTGAGATGACCACAGCTCCTGCACCTGCTCTCCAACGAACCAGCCTGCTCACAACAATTATTGTTTCCTGCCTCGTCGCATGAACTCAGCCCCACCCACCTCATCGTCAAACACACCCTTCACGTACAAGTATCAGAGCCGTTTGGAGGATGATGAACGTGCCGTGTTGGCAGCAAATGATGGTTGTTTCGCTTGTCAGGACATCGATATCCCTAAAGAGGAGCAAGGTTATGGGAAATGTAAAGGATGCCTGCCACCAGCCACAGGATATGAATGTCGTACACCAGAATGGGTCATCCACCATCGTGCAGATAAGGCAAAAGGTCTTCCCTTGTTCATGATTGCTGTTGTAATGAACAATGCTGCATCGACATTGACGCCTGCTCCAGCACCAGCTGCACCTACCTCGGTATCGACACCCACCCCAGCAGCCACCACACAGGTCCTTGCCACCATGGCTTGGCCAGTCGCTGCAGCAGTTCTGGCCAACGACTCCAGTGTACTCAATGCTACCAACATGGATGGAACTGAGGCTGATGCCAACCTTTCGATTGACTCTGAAGCTGTGAGTAAACCTCCTCCTGTCCCCTTTGCTGTCCCGCATCTCCTGTGGAATTGTGCCCTCGATAATCGTGATCCTAGCATGTTGACACCCCGTACTAATATTACTGCCTTAGTAGACGATGGTGCACACCTAGTCCTCATTCGCCTGCAACTTGTTGACCATCTACATTTGAAACGTTGCCCGCTACCAGAACCTATAGAAATTGGTGTTGCAGTATCTGATTCCCCATCTCCTGCCTGCAAATTAACTGAATGGGTCAAACTCAAACCCCATGATATATCCAATGCCTGGTCCTCTCACACCGTCCATGCTATCATTGCTCCCAGCCTATGTTCAGATGTGATTCTCGGCCTACCCTTCCTCAAAGCCAACCAAATTGTAGTAGACCATCACGCCCGTACCGTTATAGCCAAGCAGGCTAATTTTGACCTTTTACACCCTACATTACCTGTTCCCCGCCCTAATCCAGTCCCTTTTGCGACTGTACATGCTCAAATAGCTCATAGCAACCATACCGATTCTCATGCTCTTCCCTTCTACCACCTGTCGACAGACGAGACTTCCCTTGCAGTTTTAATTGATCCCGCTTATGAAAAACTTTGTAATTCCGATGTTATTGCTGCACTACATATGAATATAGAGCGTCTAGCTTTTCTTGATCACCTGAAATCCTTGCACAATGAGATTAAAGAAGAATACAAGGATGTGTTCCAGCCATTGCCACATGCAGATTCACTACCGATGCACACAACTTGTAAAATTAAGCTGAAGAATGCAGATAAAGTGATTACATCCTGTTCTTATTCCTGCCCACATAAATTCTGGGAAGCATGGCAAACACTCATCGAGAAGAACATTGATGCCGGCCGCATATGCCCATCTTCATTGCCTTACTCGTCGCCATCCTTCCTGATCCCAAAGACTGATAGGACAGTACTGCCTTGTTGGGTCAATGACTACAGGACGTTGAATGTGAACATGGTCTCTGACAGATATCCTCTTCCATGTATTGATGATATTCTAGCTGACGCTGGTCAAGGCAAAATCTGGAGTAAACTGGATATGACAGACAGTTTTTTTCACACCAGGATGGATGAAGCCAGTATTCCATATACCGCCGTGAACACTCCTTTTGGTTTATATGAATGGCTTGTTATGCCTCAGGGCATGAAGAACGCACCGGCAATACACCAACGCCATGTGAATCACGCTCTCCGACATCTGATTGGGAAGATCTGTCACATATACCTTGATGACATTATTATATGGTCTAACTCGGTCGAGGAGCACATGCTCCATGTACGCCAAGTGCTTGATGCCCTCCATGCCGATGCTCTTTACTGCAATCCAAAGAAATCCGAGTTCTTCCTGCTAGAATTGAGTTTCTTAGGACATCGCATATCGCGACGAGGTATTGAGGTTGAGGAATCAAAGGTTAGCCGCATCCGAGAATGGCCCCACCCCATGATGGCCTCTCATGTACGGCAATTCCTAGGTCTGATGAGATACCTTGCATCTTTTCTACTGAACCTGGTGGATCACACTCAGATTCTCTCCCCGTTGACGACAGACCTTGCAGAGAAGAAATTCCCAGAATGGACCAAAGAACATCAGGATGCTTTCGACAGTATCAAAGAACTTGTATCTAACAGTGCCTGCTTAACAGTCATCAATCACACTGACCCAGGTGAAAACAAAATTTTCCTGACGTGCGACGCCAGTGATTTTAGAACAGGTGCTATTCTCTCTTGGGGACCTACCTGGGAAACAGCATGACCTGTAGCTTATGACTCAATGCAACTCACAGGAGCCCAGCTGAATTACCCAGTACACGAGAAAGAGCTCCTTGCCATCATCCATGGACTTAAGAAATGGAGATCAGACTTACTCGGCTCACACATCGAAGTCTACACCGATCACCATACCCTGGAGAATTTTGAAGGCCAAAAGGATCTCTCCCGTTGTCAAGCCCGATGGCTTGAAGTCATGTCACAATTCGAGATGACGATCAGTTACATCAGAGGTGAAGACAATTGCGCTGCAGATGCCTTATCCTGACTTCCACCTGACGAATCGCCTGTCACGGATTCTGACCCGGAGGAAATATCATCCTGGAAGGACTGGCTCGCCCAGAACACTATGAACTCAGTCAATGCTATGCTGTCAATCTCCTCAGACATGAAGATGCTTGACACCATCTGTTCAGGATACGCACACGACGAATTCTGCACCAAGTTCGTTTCAGGTGAATCCATACTGCCTGACGTCAAGGAAATAAATGGACTTTGGTACATTGGAGACCGTTTATTGGTTCCACAAGTAGGCTCTATATGAGAAGATCTATTTTGCCTTGCTCACGAAACTCTGGGACACTTCGGAGCTGACAAATCTTATGCCACCTTACGGGATTCCTTCTGCTGGCCGAATATGCGACGAGATCTAGAACAATCTTTCATCCCAGGTTGCGTACCTTGCCAACGCAACAAATCTAGCACAACAAAACCTGCAGGACCCTTACACCCACTCCCAATACCTGATGAATGCGGAAACAGCATAGCCATGGACTTCATCGGCCCACTACCTGAAGATGAAGGATACAACTGCCTCCTCATGATCACTGACCATTTGGGTTCAGATATCAGGCTCATTCCTACATGCACCGACATTACAGCAGAGAAGTTAGCCACACTCTTTTTTGATAACTGGTACTGCAAGAATGGACTACCAACTGACATCGTATCGGACAGAGACAAACTATTTGTCTCAAAGTTCTGGCATGCCCTACACAAACTCACCAGAGTACACCTCAATCTGTCGTCTTCCTTCCACCCTGAAACAGATGGCGCCTCTGAACAATCCAATAAAACAGGAAACCAAGCAGTCAGATATCACGTCGAATGGAACCAAAAAGGCTGGGTCCATGCCATGCCACTCATTCGCTTCAATATCATGAATACGGTTAACACATCAACTGGTTTCTCAGGTTTCCAACTCAGAATGGGGCGCTCCCCCCGGATACTCCCTCCTTTCATACCAGCTCAACTTATTGACGGCATGCAGGCAACCTTAGACGCCGCCAAGATCATCGAACAGCTCATGAATGACACAGCTCAAGCACACGATAACCTCATCAAGGCCAAGACTAACCAAGCACATCATGTGAACAAACATCGTGGCAAGACTGCAAGTTCGACGTAGGCGACAAGGTCATGCTCAACACCTTCCACCGATGCAGAGACTTCAAGGCTGGGGATAAGAATTGTGTCGCTAAGTTTATGCCCTGTTATGATGGCCCTTATGTTGTGATACATGCTAATCCTGCCCTTTCCTCTTATACCATAGAAATGCCGAACTCACCCAATATTTTTCCGACCTTCCACTCCTCCGAATTAAAATGATTCATAGAAAACGATCCCGCTCTGTTCCCATTGCACAAACATCAACCACCTGGACCCATAGTCACCAATGATGGCGTCGAAGAATTCTATATCGAGCACATTATTGACCAACACCGCTGAGGATGAGGATATCAATACCTGGTACACTGGCGAGGTTACGGACCTGAAGAAGACCGCTGGCTCACTGGCAGCTCACTCGACAATTGCGAAGCCCTCAACATTTGGCAGAAGGATCATGGCATGGACTAGTTCGTGCGGTAGCTTTTTCCCACTGGGTTTTCATGCACCCACCAGTTGATGTTGATTTTTCTTTCCTTAATTTTCTCTGAAGACTGGGACTTTTTCTTGACTGGGGGAGAGTGTAAGCATGCTGCTTACGACATACCACTTACTCACTAGATCACTCTGATCACGTCGTAGTTCACCACACGTCACGTACTCACATATATAGCAATGTTCGTTACCTTCCTTTCTTCACCTTTTACCACCATCATCCCTTTTCTCCCTGCCACGTAGTCGACTACCCTTTTTCATTCCTTCGAATATACGTCGTTCCTCATATCTTCTCGTGTGATTGTCCTTTAGTAGTCTTGCTCATATTCAGGGCGAGGTTACATTGCTGCCACTGACAGGTCTTGGCATTCCACAAGACAACAGGTTCAGGAAGAAAATGATTGTAAACAGCTGCAGACCACTTGCATCGCATTTTCGCTAGTAATCTGTCAGAGTGATATCAAATCTATAATATTATCACCCACCCAGTCTCCTCTCCAAAGCCAGCTTCAATTCCTCATTGTTCTCATGATTGAGCTTGTCTCCACCACCTGAGTCATTGTCTGATACCTGGATGGACTCCTGCAAAGATGTCCCAGAAGTGTTGTCAGTTACTTGGTTTCATTTTGGGGCAGAGGGACCATTCGATGCATCATTATCTTCAGCCAAATCAGGAGTCACATCATCTTCATCATCCCTTGCTTGCATTTGTGGGATGCCACCTTTGATTGAGACTTGTTGGGTTTTGGTTGGGGTGCTTTCTTGTTGCATGAGTTCATGGGTGTTGGTTGAACCATGGTGAATAGAATCAGTGGAAGATAGCTTGAGAAGACAAGGTCAACCTTTAAAAACTGGTCAGCACCCACCAGAAAACAAAAACAAACTTGCATGAAGACAAAGTTGAAGGACAATGAATTTCAGTAAGTGGCGATGAGATGAAATTTGTGCCTACCATGCCAGTTCATGGTTCACATTGCCCCACACATCATCAACACTGCTTTGGTAGCTTGCATGTTTGAACCCATTGTCAAGATGGTAATTGTAAGTGCTGTAGGCACATTCCTTGCTGTTGTGAACAAAGACCTGCAGTTCCTACATATGAGTGAGCAAGGTAGTATCGAATGAGAAGCATACAATAATGACATACATGTAGTGTGCACCCACTTGTCCTCTGGCAATTGTTCTCCTCTACCATCAAGTGTCCTTCATGCAGGCATAGGAATTAGACTTGAGAGAAGTTGGAAGAATCACTATCCATGGTCTACATGGCACTGGCAACAATGAGCAGTCAAAATGTGCATGAGTTAATAACCAGCAGTTTGATGGGCATTTCTCATGCCTTCTTGAGTTCACACAAGAAAGCAATAAAAAAGCATAGAAATCCAATTTTATTCTAGATGCAGACAATGATGAGCTTGGAAGAAAAGAGTGGAAACAGGTGATATACTAGCCTCTAGTTAGGAAATTGGTGCTTGGCAGACATGATGCATAACTGTCACAAGCAGAATGAAGGCAACAGCTTTCCTTTCTCTATGCTGCCCACCTTCCTTGCTAAAGGAAAGAAGGAAGAAAGCTTCACATCTGTAGTTCCCATGAGGTTGCATCATGAGTCCATGTGCAGGGTATTTGGGGTATAACAACCATGTGGGTCCTATCTGGGGCACCTATCCCTTCCTCTCCCACTTTTGCTGTGCGTTCACAGCTTGAACTGTCCTTTTTCATCTCATTCCACCATAGAAATTTGATGTTGATGTTGGCCTCTGGGACTTCCCTGAGTGCAAAGAATGTATGGAGATTGCTGCAAGATGTATGGTATGGATCTATCTACTTTTTGTGAATTGTTTTTGACAATTGACCCATGTCTTAGTGCTGCAGAATATACCATTCCTAGCTCATTGATGTAGGCAGTCATGGAGCTTGTTGTAAGTAGTATATCCCTCCATCATTGATACAGCCTTCCTGACATCCCCCAGATCTGATCCAAGCCCTGCGATGAGTGCAACTTCATTCATTGACCTCCCTGTCTCTGAGGATGTGCTAAATGGCAAAGAGGGCATCGAGTCTGAGTAAAGAGGTTGGGCTGATGTGGAGGACAGATTTTTGCCCTGAGATGACATCATTGTCTGGCGAGCTGGACTACCTGCAGGTACATTGTGCGAGCACACTGGCTCATTCACTGACCATGCCATGTTCTTCATCATCACTGAGGACATGCTGAAAGGATAAGAGTGGGAATATGAGCTTCTGGCATGTGCATTGAGTCTGAGCAAAGTCTGGTGGGTGCAGACAGAAGATTTTTGCTCCAAGATGATGTATCATCATCTAGGGAGCAAGGTAAGCACTGTCTTAGAATTTTTTGATGCGAGATTTGATGGTTTTGTTAACAGTTTTGATCTCCAATTTTTGGAGGTCAAAGCCTTGTGGAGCAGTCATCAGGTACCCATGGTAAGTTGCTGCTGAAGCTATTTTGCTTCCTTTCTGCCTTGTTCGAGATCTCAATGTCAAGCCTTGTGAAGCTGTCCCACAGGGATGAAGGTATCCATCAAACAGTAGGTTTTCATTGTGGCACTTCTATTCAAAGTATTACTGACATTTGTCTCATCAATCTAGCTAGTTTTTGACTTGAACGATCTGCTGCATATCATCTCAGCACTGAATTTTGCTCCAAGACAATGTATCGACATCCAGCTAGCAATGTTGCTGTGATGTCAGTTTGACTACCTGTAAGTCATTCCCACATCAGAATATTTTGACATGATCTTTGATGGTTTTATGTTCAGTTTTGAAACTCATCTTTTTGGAATCGAAATCTTGCAGAGCCATCAGGTGCCATCTTTGTAGCTACAAGTCCAAGTATAGTCCTGGAGATCTGGGCAACTCCTGCTGTGCTGTCACTGCTGCCACCCCCATCTCCTGAAGCCATGCTGCCTCCAGAATTTCCTCCCACAAGACCTGGTTGGGAGACCATCAATGTTTGGCCAGTAATTGATTCAGTAAGGAGTTAGGTATGGTGTTTGTGTATTTCATTAGACTTTTTCTTTCATGTACAAATAACTTATGCTCATCTCACGAAAATTTTTTATTCCAGTATGTGTTTATTCCCTCATTTTATAGTATCTTGTCTCATATCTGTGCAGTGTGCATAGTATATTGGTAAGAATTTTGGATTTGCATGAAGTTTGTAGTTTACAGTTCAAGTATTAATATTTTACTGCATGGACTTGGGATGGACCTGTAACCTGCACCCACGGCACCCGGTGATGTGCTCGGTAACGGCGAGTGACAAAAGGCTAGTGAATGGATATGAACACCACAACACCAAAACCCTCTACTACTCTACACTAATCACCAATATTATTGAGTTCGGGTGTTTCGAGTATGATAGAAGCACTCTGCAGACTTCAACAAATCAGGGAAAGGTTGTTTAAAAACATATATTTGGTACTAGTGAGCTACACAAGATGTAATACTCATGCTAGTGGGGTTTCAAGACACGATTGGATGAATAGTGACTTGGGTTGAGCAACTATGCTCAGTCTAACTCTGATACTTCGAAACTAGTGGCACTCTGGGCCAAATACTGGGTCTCACAAGCAGTCTACACTTGACTAGCAGCACCCTAGGCTTGACTAGTGGCACTCTTGGCCTAAGAACAAATACTTTAACTCCGAGAAAATACTTTAACTAACTTCGAAATGCTCTGAGTCACTCCAAGATGGAATAGCAACTTTAAGACACTTCAATTCATTCAATACTATAGGTGACTAAGCGACTAGTAGACACTTCGTCGAGGTTAAGCACAAAAGCCTTTAATTGGGGCACTAGAATATGGACTAGTAGGTCACAATCACGGGGATGGCTTGCCTGCCGTGCGAGGCTGCCCCTTCTACTACTTATATACTACAGAGACAGGTACAGAATAAATATAAATAGATTCTTTAGGGGTAATATTGGTAAGGATATCTTGGCTAGTCATGAATTATGGTGAATTATCACGCAATAGTTGGTCTAGCCTGTTCTTTCTGTCGGATAGCGGGTCGAGGGACTCTGCTATTGGGTCGTTTCCACACCCTTTGCCCAGCGGTGCTCCACTAGTGACACAGCTATATGAATAGTCGGGTAACCATTGAAGAGGCTCTGTGCATGCCAAGCTAGAAATGCACTAGCATATATAACACTAACACACCCACACTCACACTCACACACACACAAACCCTCAGTAGTTCAGGGGTGATGTGCGATACAAGCACACAATAGCAGTAGTATTGAAAGAATCCTTGCACGTTACAATATAATATAGCACGCTTAGCAATATAATAATCTTCTAAGTCCAAATGCTTTTGGAACAGGAGGTGAGCGACAGAATCGCTCAGCCTCAAGGCAAAAGTATAATTTCGCAAGCCCCCAAATGTTCTACAAGAACGTATAACCCTCAAAATACGTCATGCGCAACACACAAGTGTCCACAACGTTTCACAATACACTTAACACGACTTAAAGCCTTGTGCTCCAAGCAGAAAACACTTCAAAACCCGTTCATAGATCCACAGGGTTCTAACCTATGCGATCCAGAGATACACAAACACAGAAAACACGTCCACAAGCCACAGGGTTTGAACCTATGCCACTCGGGAATAAACCAAAAAAAACCTCAGAGATTACTGACAAGCCAAAGGGTTTGAACCTCTGCCACTTGCAATAACTCAGAATTCACAAACAAGTTCCAAAAACACAAATGCACATTCAAGTTATCACAATACAATATTCTCTAAGTAGAGCGCAATCAATTACTGTACTTTACTCGAACAAATCAAGTGCGCTCGAGGAAGGCATGCCTTGCAAGCTCTCAAAGTGTTCAAAATAATTCTAAGTTCAATAATATTCTCTCGCTCGAAGCTTCAAATAAAATCCTTTCGTCGTACACTAAGCACGCTGCTTCATAGTACAACTGCAGGGGTCTGAGAAACTTGCTAACTACCTGTAACTACCGCTCTTATATTTACCATTAACTATATGAAATGTAAATACTGAAAATAGACAACACTCCACCTCGGACTCCCTTCTCTTGCATGCCGCATCAGCCGTAGTGATAGTAATCATTATTTTACTCAGCACTCCGTGTCGGTGCGCGTGCTACCGCTGTTTTCTCCACTTGGCAAGGCCTAGCCTCATCGTGCCATGTGGCATGTGTCTTCTTATTGGCTCCACGGATTTAATTACAGAGCCACGCAACTTATCTAGTGAGCGAGTTTTATTTTATTGGTTGCCATGCAACCATTTCTAGTTTAATATTTCATATGGGCAGCGGGTTTTATTTCTCTCCGGCCGAGAACTCCTTAGAGTATTCGGACTTGTTGATTCTTCATTCAGGATGATGTTTCTCGGTGATTGCCTGATCGGCAGGGTTCACGCATCATAGATCAATGTAGCGCGAAGCACCTTCAATATATTATCTTCAGTGAATTTAATTGAGTGATACACTGTAGAGGAGGGCACAGTGTGTGTGTATAAGCACTGAGACTGCACACTTAAATGACACAAGTGTGCCGCTCTAAGTCTAAGCCATGCGCTCTACTCATATTATTTTTATTATAGTGCTTTCTGCCTCAGTGTGTAGCGCTCTATGCCTTACATGCACTCTAAGATTATTCACGGGGCACACATACGTTTGCATTCCTAGAATTCGCAAAATTACATGTGTGAACGCATTGCACGCATGTCACCGTGCCTGTAGCAACTGCTCAATCGTGATCAGGGCGCAGCCCAGCTATACTAGTGCTGATTGTATGAGATCTGTATCACCCTAGCCAGATCTGGGCTAAGGGTTATGCCTTTACTGGTTCATTTCTAAGTCCTTTCAGAAGTGCTCACATGACTAGTCATCCTGACTTAGGCATTCATGCCCAAATCGGTCCACTCGCGACTGAATAGTCAAGATCTGTGTGGGTTCTTACTTCTTGTTTGGGCACTAGCAGCTGTATTCTTTACTAGTGACCATATTTTACTAAGTCATACTAGCTTTGGAGGTGCTAGTCCGGTCGGCTGGTAGGGCTGACCCACTAGTGGTATCATTCCTAAGTCCTGACTTGACTAGTAGCATGCTAACTTGACTATCAGTCCGAAGTCTCAACTATAGCCCTTGATATACGACTAGTATAGGATAGACCTGCAACAGTATTGTTATAAAATCGCAAAATCTAGGTGTGAACGCATAGACAGCGTATCACCGGGTCACTTGAGACATGGGTGCAGGTTGGGGTTATGGGTAGTACAACAATGGTTGCAGGACCTGCTGTGATGTGTCTGGGTGCACCTGGGTCAGGAACCATGCGAGACTTTACACCCAATAAAGTCAATTATGAGCAACACCCTCAAGTCACACTAATTACAATCAAGGAAGGAGTGGTACCCATGGTAACAGAATTTGTAGAAGTGATACAGAAGGTCCATGAACAGACAGTGAAGGTATTGGAAAAAGCTGTGGAAACAATGAAGAGGGAGTATGACAGACACTGGAGAGATGCAGTTGAGTATCAGTCAGGTGACAAGGTATGGCTAGACTCAACCAATTTGCACCTTCCCTGACCAATGAAGAAACTTGGCAACAAATGAGTTGGTCCTTTTGAGATGCTTTCCAAGCATGGCACCTCAGCCTACAAGTTAAAACTCCCCACCACCTGGAAGATCCATGATCAGGTCAATGAAGTTCTGCTCACCCTGTATCATCTGCTGGAGTTCCCAAATCAGGAACAACCACAACCACCACCCTCAGACCTCATAGACGGTCAGGAAGAGTATGAAGTGGAGGAGGTTGTGGATCAAAGAGAGTGAACAGTTGGGAGGGGCTGACAGAGAAGGACAGTTATTGAATACCTAGTCAAGTGGAAAGGGTCTTCAAGGGAGGAAAACTTGTGGGTCAATGAGCTCAAACTTGATAATGCTTGTGAGGTAATCAAGAACTTTATACATATCTTGTACATCATGTCACCACCTGCCACTTGGTGGGATCCAAACTTCCCAGCACAACCAGAATTGGTAGATGAGTGGTCAGATACCTTGTCCATCCCCTCAGAATTTGACCCAGACCTTGCCAACACAGTCAAAGAATTCTTCACAAACCCTAGTTTACATGCAGTCAGGATGACTGCCTTAACAGGAGGGGTAATATTATGATTTCCTGCTATCTTATCTTATCAGCAGCATCTATCTTCATCTAATCCCCTATCTTAATGCCCAGACTTACTAATTTCCTTCCTATCATCAGACATGTTCACATTGTGTGGCCTTGGGTCTTTCACTGCAGCTCACAACTATCATCTTGTATCTTCTGTTCTACTTGTGGTCGCCTCATGTATAGTGGTTCTTGTACCTATTATTAGCATAGCCAAACATGTATATAAGTAGCATGACTGATGGCCTTAAGCCTCAGTCTCAAACTAAAGTTTATTCACCCAATATCTTAGTCTGAACTCATTCTCAATCCACTAAGCATGCACACTACTGGAACCTACTTGCAAACTTCACATGTGATTGGCCAAACACAAGTCACACATTGTTGTTTGATCTTGTTTATTCAAATCAGTCACTAACAAATGGTTGACATGAAGTTTGGTATGCCTCCTGCAAAAAAGGACACATTCATGCCTGCAGTAGCTCTTGAACTCATTGAATTACTCTGAGAGATCACAGGTCTGGGTGTCCTCATTGAAATTGACTAGCCATTCATTGTGTGCCTCCATTGGACCTCCACCATATTGAACAGCTCCAGCTGATGTGCTTGGTAATGGGCAGCATGCAAAATGTGACAAGTGTCTAGATCATAAATTTTAGATACTAAATTACATACACACACACACACTATCACCAATGTTTATAAGTTTGAGGGTGAGTACAATGGAAGCACTTGTGATACACTTAGATCTTGATAATCAATTGGGTTTTGTTCAAAAAGCAACTTCAATTCTGTTCTAGGTGTGTTTTTACACAAAGTATGCTAGTCCGTGATAGCAGGGTTTTATGAACTTGTTTCATAAGGTATAGGTGAGCAAGTTATACTCATTTCAACGTCGTTTAGAAGAGCTTCTAGCAGACACTTCAATCAATCAAATAACCAAAGACTCAGAGGCCTACAAAGAACACAAAATCACTCTAGAGTACACAGACTCAACATAGAACACACAGGTTCTGACTTCAAGTACGAGACTTGCAAAGAGTACACAGACTCTAGAGTACCTTGTACTCAACAATCGTTCGAACTTAAAGTGTTCTAGGGCTTATTTCACTTCAACTAGATAATGTCTTTTGGCTTAGGGTTGATGCAGCACATCTAGATCACTTAACTTGGAGAGAGAGCATGAGGCCTTTGTCTGCAGAACAGTTTCAATTAACTAGCAAGGCACAAACATGGGGATGGATCTTCTTCCTACTCAACTCTTCTAGATTACTGTAGTTGCCCTTACAGATTGACTTTGGTAACTTAATTCACTTCAGTCGAGGATATGCAATAAAACCAGTGAATGATTAGGTAGCTATACAGGCTACTAGCACAAATGTGGGGGGAATGCTTTTCTGCCATTATGCATCTAGTCACTGCTAATTTATATGATTCTTGTTCTATGTATAGGAGCCTGTATCTACAGTAATTATGGTACGAGCTTTGGGATTAATACAAATGGTGAGTCACTATTCTACAAGGATCATGCCATTCAATAGTTTCTATTCAGTTTGACGAGACAGCTCCAGGTTACTCTGTCACTGAGGAGTGCCCTACTGGTCCATGGGAGCTCCTTCTACCATCTGCAAGGCTTGCCGCACACTATTTGTATTGAATACTGCAGTTTGCGCAGGATCTTGAGGATGTCACCACCAATTATGATTGACCACAGGCCTGAGATTATATTCTGTTGATCACTGCATGATCTAGGTGAGCTATCTCGGTACCCAATGGGGCTATTCATTCTTCCAAGGTTATTTCTTTCATAGACTGAGTTCATCTTGAAATCTGATCTGTTTCTTGACTTAGCAATTCTTCTTGATAGGTTCTTTCCATGAGGCATCTAGTTCATTCTGTTCTTCAGCTTCTTGGGTTTTGTGCTTCATACAGACAAGTCCCTGAGATCTGACTGTAATAGTTGTGTTTTAGATAGGGCTTAGCTTGGCATATTGAAGGTTGGTAGAATTGACTTGTCGAGATGTCATTTCTAAGACCATTCTATACTGCCATACTCTCTCTCTTTATGTAGTATTTAGCTACCAGTGCGAAGCCTCCACTGTAGCTCTCTGTACCACCTGTAGACTGCATAAATTGATACAAAATTGCAAAATCTATGAGTAGCCTGATACCAGGTGTGTAGGAGTACTTAATCTTGAAGTACATGTTGTAGCTTAGACCAAGTTATATTGATCAACTACGTGATGTATACAAGATAAAGACTACTGCTTATCAATGCTGTGCTATGATTATATAGGGCATCGGTGAAGCTGATGCCAAATAGAGCTAAATGAAGGACTTATAGATGCTACTCGTTATATAGGTCAGTACGCCCCTTACACCCCCCCCCCCTGACCAGACCGAGTCATCAGTCTAAAACATGTCACTTGCTCCTAGCTCTTGGTGCAATGTGTGTCTTGTCCAGGCCATTGATCAAGTCCGATGCCATGCTACCGTCATCCACAGAATTGTCCCGCATGTGCTCTTCATCAGCCATGCCGTTAAGCATGGGCTCCGAGCTGGTGTTTGCGATTTGAATGGACGACTCATGCGATTCAGGCAGGATCATATTAGAATCCTCATCAGTGATGTCATCTGTGTGACTCGCAACCGTTGGGGTGCCATTAGGGGTGGCTATCGATCTCAGGGCGGTGGGCAGAAATTCATTCAACCATGTAAATATACCGCTCTCCCCTCTCAGCAGTGTGTATTGGTTTTCCTGAGTTGTTACTCTACTACTTGGTTGATGTTTGTAGCGCTCGTAGAAGAGCAGTGCTCGTATGCAGTGGGTGTCTCCCACATCTGGCAACCACCATCCTCGGAAGTCGTCTGCAATGCATGGTTTGCCATATCATCTGATTCATTCTTGGCATTGCTCCTCCAAATCCTGGTAGTGAGCACGAAAATGTATGCTGGTATGTTGGTCGATCCATACCATCGCCCAAGGGTTGTAACGCACTAACTTGGATTGAACAACATTTGCCTCTAAACTGTCACTCGCGTTCGGTGATTCAGTTGTCAGTTGTGAAGAGGGCGTTGCAATCACTAGGTCAGAAACGATAGTCCTTAGTATTGGAAGCAGGGAGTTTCTGCGTGAAAAGTTAGGAGTGTATAACTTTAGCCGAAGCTGGGGTGTAAGACCACAGCAAGGCTCGTTTAAATACATTGTGGTATTTACTAGTATGTACCACTCCTACGTCTCGGTGTACAGTGTCCCAATGCATTGCTGTCTTCTGGTCGTATGGGACTTGGTATAGGAGAAGCTCTCCTGCGAGTGAGAAGGCAAGCACCTGTATGGTGCTTGATATGGTAGAAGCGTATTTGCGAGTCAGAGGGATGGTGCTATCCTTGGACGAGCATATGTGGATCCCTGTCATCCTAGGAGAAGCCTCCCTGCAAATAAGAAGACTGGCGTTCGTATGGTGCCATCCTCTGAGGAGTATACGTGGCGGCTTATCTATCCTAGGGTGTGATCAGAGTCGACCTAAAGAAGCGTGACTGGGTAAAGGAGGGTCAGGCCCATAGTTGTGTGATCAGATCTATGGGCCATCAAACAGATCATGCGTGTGAGTGGTGATTCAGGGACCAATCAGGTGTGACTGATGGTTGTGTTGTGGCAATGCTCCGGTGATGCGGTGTGAGTGTGGTGATGTGAGAACCGCTCCTGCGAGTAAGAAGGGTAGCATCCGTATGGCGCTACCTCTCACAATGTATGGCAGCAGATGTTAGCCACCAACTCTACAAACTAGATCAAACGAGGATTGCCACTCGCACTTCGGTGGATCGATACACTCACAGGCCTAAGGATGTATGGGATGAGCGGGAGCGAACTTAGATAGATGCGAAACACGGAGTTCGAGTTGGGTAGATTAAACCTTAGCCGAAGCTGGGGTTTAGACCAGCTGAGGCTCTACTTAAATACATGTTGAGTAACCTAATAATAGTACTGTGAGAGTGAGTCCATTGAGATCGTGCAAGAGTAGCATATGTCATAAGCAAAAAGATGTAAGAAAGAAAGAAAAAAAGAAAAAGAAATAAATAAACCGTAACATTACCCCTCCCTTAAGATTCATTCGTCCTGAATGATCCGTCAGACTCGTATCCCAAACCGCTGACTGACTCGATACCGTTAGGAAAGTCGAGGTTGTTCTCGTCATCATCATCCCAATTTTCAATGACTCATTGGAGGAAGTTTACGTCCGACTCCTCATCATCCAACGGAGGGTCGAAGAGGATAGGAGGATTATGGTAGGGTCTCCCCTCTCTTCTTGAGTCCTCAATTTCCCTGGCTCAGCAGCGAAGGTAGGAATCTCTCACTCTGGGATCATTAAAGCGAGGGTCCGCATTTTCTCTAGGTTTTGGTCGAGACGGTTCATATGCTTCGTCCAGGTGTTCTCGCTTGTACTGTTCATTCTTCTTTTGAAGTGCTTCATCCATGGCCTGAGAGACTTCCATGATTAGTCATTGGAAAGATGAGGTTGTTGATGTGGGGCCTGGTTTGTGCCCCATGGGCATTCCGTCTGATGCATGTGCGTCTCCGACCACATTGATGTCTTCTGAGTGTCGAGAGCATGTGCATTGGGAAGATGGAACAGTAACGATATCAGTTAAACATGGAGTGTCCAGGTCATGGAATAAGGCGAGGTTATTGGACAGTATCTTGTCATCAATACCGACCATCTTTCTGTTAGGTAGAACCTTCCATTGGACCTTTTGTATACGAGCCTCATATTTGTTTACTAGGGCTTCTGCATTGGCCATGTCGGACCTTTTTACCCAGGAGTTTTCTTCTGTAGAATAACCTTTCCATTTGACCAGGTATTCAGTTATGGTCCTGTGATTTCGTCCCTGGCCGACTACTTTATCCTTTTCATCGACTATCTCCTCTATCTCGTATTCTTCTTTGTCGTCAATTAACTCCGGAGGTGGCCTCTCTGGTTGTGGCTGGTTTGGGAACCCAGGGGATTGGTATGGCATAAGTAGGGCTTCATTGAATCGATTATAAATCTTCCACTTGGATGGAAGTTTTAATTCATATGAGGATGCCCCCTTTTTTGCTACTATTTCGAACGGTCCGACCCGTTGATCGTTGAGTTTGCATGCTGGTCGAGGAAGTCGAAGGTTGGTGGTATCCAGCCAGACTTTATCACCCTGGCTGGTACTCAATTGACGGCCTTTTCCCATTATCGTAGCTACGTTTCATTGTTTCGGCAGCCTTCTCGAGCGATTTCTTCGTCTTCTCCTGAACCTCTTGAATCCCCTCTACCAATTTGGAAGTGGCAGGTACATTCCCGGGACGTTGGGCAGTAGTGATTACTTGCCCGTCCCTTCCAAAGACCACCTTGTACAGGGAGAACCCTGTCGCTGAGTGTTTTCAATTATTGTGGGTGAAGGCAGCCAAAGGCAGCCATTCACTCCAGTCGTCTTGTCTATATCCTACGAAAATCCGGAGATAATTTTCTATCTCCTGGTTGACCCTCTCCGTCTGTCCGTCTGTCTGAGGGTGATATGCCATGGATGAGTTACCGGTGATGTTGAGAAGAGCGTAGAATTCTTTCATAAATTTGGATACAAATATTGCTCCTCTGTCCAAGATAACCTTTTCTGGTAGAACTCCATAGGGTACGTAAACGTGATCCCATAGGATTTTGGCGAAACCTAACGAGGTGAGTTCTTCGGTACAAGCGATCGGGATAATGGTTTTTGAAAACCGATCGACGATGACCAGGATCGAGTCATACCCTTTGGAGTTTGGGAGTTTGGTGATCATATCCACGGAGATGTGAGTCCAGGGTCTGGTAGGTACTTCATTTGGATGAAGAGGGGCCCATTTGGGCCTCCGATCCGCTTTGGTCCATTGGCAAGTCTCACAGCCTTTCACGTATGCTTCTACATCCCGGCACATCCGTGGCCACCAGTAGTCTCGTAGTATGAGCTCTTTGGTTTTCTCGATTCCCGGATGCCCCGCTGTGACATGGTCGTGTTTAAGGGCTATGATCTCCCCCCGGAGTTGTCGGTCCACTGGAATATATATTCATCCATCATAGAGCAGTAGGCCCTCTTCTCTGGTGATCCCTTTCTCGTGATTGAGGGAGTTGGAGATCCCTCTATCCCACTTCCTCACGTCATGTGTGGCTAACTTGATTTTTTCATGCAACTGCTCTGCGGTAGGAAGGACGAGGGCTCGAAAATGCTCTGCTTTGAGCACAACGATATCCCAATTGTCCTCCTTTCCCTGGTCATGATCAACCCTCCTAGATAATAAGTCCGCTTTTCGATTTTGTGCCCCCGGCTTGTGATGTAAGGTGAACTGGTATTCAGCCAATTCCATGACCCATCTCGCCTGTCAACGATTAAGCTTCTGGGGCTTGCAGAAGTATTGGAGGTTGGAGTGATCTGTCCATATTTCAAAGTCCTCCCGAGCCCCCATCAGATAATGCCTCCATTCATCCAGGGCTATCATGATCGCTAAGAGCTCTTTGTCATAAATTTCGTAGTTTCGCTCGGTGGCTGATAGGGACTTGGAAAGGAATGCTACGGGTCTCCATTTATCATCCTGCTGTTGGGAGAGCACCACCCCAACTGCTCCTTCACTTGAGTCCGCCTCTACCCTGAATTTTCCCCGATCCAGGGGTATCGCTAGAACTACATCCTCCTGAAACAGGTCTTTGAGCTTGCTGAAGGCGGCCTGTTGCACCTTTCCCCACGTCCACTCTGTCTTCCCGGTTATGGTTGTAAGGGGCTTCATGTGTTTGCTGTAGTCCCTTATGAATTGTCAATAGAAGTTACAGAATCCTAGGAAGGATTGTAGCTCCTGTTTCTTTCTAGGAGTAGGCCACTCCAGTAAGCCGGCAATTTTCACGGGGTCCATTCGGATCTTTCCCTCGCTGATTATCACCCCCAAATACTCTGTCTCTTCCACTTCGAATTTGCATTTTTCTGCTTTGAGAAATAATTTGTGCTCATGGAGTATGCGCAAGACCTTTCGAACGATTTGTTTGTGCTCTGCCCTTGTCTTGGATGCAATGAGAATGTCGTCCAGGTACACGGTGACTTCCCCGGCGACTATTAGATCTTTGAATATATCATTCATCATCCATTGAAAGGTCGCAGGTGAGTTGGTGAGACTGAAAAACATCACCAGGGGTTCGTACAGCCCTCGATTAGTCCTGAAGGCCACTTTCCACTCGTCTCCCTTTTTGATATGAACATTATTGTACCCCCACCTTACATCCAGCTTGGTGAAGTATTTGGCCCCTTTGAGCTTGTCCATGAGCTCCCCTATCAATGGCAAGGGATAACGGTTTTTAATCGTCATTTCATTAAGCTTGTGATAGTCCTGGACCGGTCTAAGTTTCCCATCCTTCTTTTTTACAAAAAAGAACGGAGAGGCCATGGGGGATTTTGAGGATCGAATTCTTCCACTGGATAAGTTTTCATCCAGGAATTTATCGAGCTCCTCCTGCTCTGTCGGGTTAAGTGGGTAGATTTTACAATCTAGACTGGCATTCGCATTTGGGATTAATTCAATGGCATGATCCCACAGTTTGCAGGGTGGTAATTCATCAAAGTTCTCTTTTGCAAAGACGTCCTGAAACTCCCAGTACTCTTCTGGTATGATTTCTTCGAAGGATTGCTCCTTCTTTTGTGCGTGGGCTTTGGCAGCCAGTTCGTTGGCCTTTGTCCCCATGGCCCGAACTTGAAATGCCTCCTCAAAGTCCACCACCAAAATTGTGTCTCCTTCCTCATATTCCTCACCCCACCGGGCAGATGGATCCTCGTCAGGAAGTGAAAATGGTATCTTTCGACATCCACATCTGGCCAGCATAATCGATCCCGTCTTCCAGTCTATAAGGGGGTTGTGTTTTTGCAACCAGTCATGCCCAAGGAATATGGGGGTGCTTCCCAGGTCCATGACTGCCAAATCGATCCTTTCTGAGTGGTCTCCGATGCACAGGCGCACGTTGGCATACTCAGTGATATCTCCTCCTTTGTTGCAGGTTCCATCTGCATTATAGACCAGAGTGGGTTGGGCCGCCTTCCGGACTCTGATCCCATGATCTCGGGCCCAGGTCCAATCAATGGCACTCCTGGTGCAGCCGCTATCCACTAGCGCCTTGACAGCATGGGTGTCTTTCGTGTCAAGGGTTTCTAATTGAAGGTTTATGGACACATTATGCCCCTTTCTCCCTCAGATATACATAGGTGGTTTCTTCAAATCCTCTAGCCACTCCCACTTGTCTCGTGCCTCTGATGAGGTCTCTGGCTGCTCCTTGAGCGCATCTATCAACTCCGTGGTTACCTCTCCTTTGCGAGCGGGATGGACCCACCCGTTCAGGGTGGCGTGAGCCGTGGAGTCATTTGTAGATAGCCTGAGTGCTCGCCACCTCCAATGAGCTCCAAAGGGTTCATAGTAATTGTCAACGATTTCCCGGCGGTTGGTGAGAGTGTCAGCATGAATGGAATGGGACCTTCCTCTATGCGTGACCAGAATGTCGGAGAGAAGGTAGGCCTCTTCATCAGGGACTTCTTCGACCATTACTCGGAATGCTTGGTCTTGACCTTGTGGAGGCATTTGGTCACCGGGCCAAGAAGGACCCTTAGGCAGCATTTGGTCACTGTTCAATGAGGGGGTGGAGGAGGGCTCGCTGCCCTGTGTTCTGCCCTGGCCATGGGTGCTTGTGCTCTGTGTTGTAACCTCCACAGTTGATCCATACTTATCCTCTCTCAACCCCGTGGTACTCCTGATGTCCCTTCACGGACGCACACATGTTGGCTCCCATATTGCAAGTTCTGCTACTTCTCGGAACCTCGTCATGAGATCCTCGGTGAATTCCTGCCATGATGGCAATCTCCAGTGTCCCTGCTCATCGCGGTATCGGTAATACTGGTCGTTCCACCATTTCTGTGCGTCTCCTTGTAAGTATGACTGAGCGAACGTAATCCGATAAGGATTCTGCCCGGCTGAGTTGAGGGTGTAGTACATGGGGAATACCTGGAAGTAAAGCTCACAATGATGGAGGTAGCGAGTAATATCTGAGGATACCCCAGTGAAGTATTCGGGTTGCGTGATTAGCTTGGGTTTTACATCATTCCAGGGATTGTTCACCGCTCCTGGGGCGAGTTGCCATGGAGGGATGGGGTCCAGTGGTGGAGGCGGTACTGGGGGTATTGGAGGATTCGGGGGTCTTGGTAGCGACTGGAGTCTTGGGTTGTTCCCCGGGGATGGGTATCCTTCGGGCCTTGATGGTGCCGGGGGCAGTGGCCCTACAGGTGGCTGCAGCAGGGGAACAGTAGATCCCTTTCCTTTGTCAGGATTCAAGGGTCCAGCTTCCGCATCGTTGGCCCATCCATCATCTCCTCCTCCTCCTCCTGCCTTGAGCCTCGTTCCTGCCAGCGGGTTGGACATGGGCATGGGTTGTTGGTAGGGTGCGCACCTGGGTCGTGGATCATCCAGGTTACACATGTTCCATACCTTTGCGGCCCGATGCCAGGCATCTACCTCGACAATATTCTGCATCAGATATAGGTCTCCAGCATGCCTGGCATCGACGTAGTCTTCTCCTGCCTCTGTGAACAGCCATTGAGGATCTTGAACCATGTCTTCTGCCATGATCTTGTACAGCGTTTCCCACTCGAGGATTGCCATCACGGCCGGCACATACTGTACCGACCTAGTGAGAACCACCTTCACTTGTCTCATTACTTCCCCAGCGATGGCGGAATTTGGCAGCCTCTTCGGCATTCCACTGTCGACTGGTCCTGGTTGCCCAGGTGGGTCCTCCTCCCTCTCGTTGTCTTCTCTGCTCTTGGGCTTGCCTTCTCCTCCACTCGGAAAGGTCAGAGCAGTCCTCATCGAGGACCTCAAAGAAGAAGTCCTCTCTCGCCTCTTCGAGGCGCTCGAGGTCATTTGTTCTATGTGATGCTTCATGAAGTTGAAGCTCTGCTGCTCCGAATTCTTCGACGGGCCTCATCGTCGGTGGCGTCGGGCTTGAGGGGAAGTTGGTACGGGAGGTCCTGTATGGCCTGACGTTCGGTGTTTCGGGTACGTGCACTGCTCGTTCTTGCTCTGTCCATTCTGGCCTCTCCTTCTGGGGTGACCCTGGCAGCTCTAGGGTCGAAGTTGGACTCGACAAGCACGTGGTACTCTTCAGTCAACAGTCGCTGGTTGAAGGGGATGGGGGCAGCGAACGCTCTTGGTGCGACTGACGGGGCGAAAGAGGGGACTCCAGGGAATTCATCGGAGGGGGTACTTCCTCCAATGTCATCGGATGTTGAATCGGGGTGAGTTTCCTCAGTATCCGGGTTGTACAACTCAATGGTGTCCCAGATATGCTGCTCAGTTTTGGCAGGGAGGGTAACGTTCCACGGGACGGGGGTGTCCTCGGGCCCTGCAGCTTGGGTTGATACTCCGGCCACAGAAGCCTCTTCCCGGGTGAAGACCCAACTTGTGTGGGGGTACCACGCCACAGGGATCCCCTGCCACTCTCTTCCGCCGCCTGGCGCAATTCTTCCATTATAGGGGTCTGCGCTAGCTGGACTGGTGGTAGTTGCGGCAGAGGCCCCAAGGCCGAGCTCTCCACTGTCTTCTGCAAGGTCGTCTCCGTGGAAGTACTCTTCGGTGTCTGCTTCTGCGTCAAGATCGAACAAGGATTGCCCATCCCCTCCTGTATAGGTGTCATCCCCTTCTTCCATCGGGACGCCGTCGAGGAGGTCTTGGATGCGGATCCTTTCAAACTCGGTAAGGGCATCATCGCCTTCTTCGCCCTTGACCATATGCCCTCCTTCTTCTCTGCTTCTGGAAGGGAGACCTGAGACTCCTGGTGGAGTGACGGGTCCTGGTATGTTGAAGACGAGGCCATCTCCGAGATTGACTCCTCTTGCGTCTGTGATGTCGACAGAGGATACCCTGGGTATTGGGGAAGACTCCCTGGAATCTGAGGCTGATCCTCTGGGTGTGATGGGTCTGCCATCGTGCAGTGTCGGTTGCACTGGAATTTGCGGGTACGGAACGGTTGGGTACGGAATTGGAAGATGCGGGATGTAATGGAATGGGAGTTGGGCCCTTCTGGCTCTGGTGCAGCACCTGTATACTGCTCAAAGAGCAAGTGCTAGGAGTGCTCCTGCCAATAATCCAAATGCCACTGCGACTGTAGGTAACAGTTCCACCAACGGCATAGGCACTGGGTGATCCGTGATTAGTCGATGAAGAATCCAGTAGTCACAATGAGTAGAGTGACCACGAGTTCTGGGAGTATGGAGCTGGTTATGATAAGCAGCACAATTACTGCCACCATGGCCAGCTGAAGGATGGTGATGATAATTAACAGTTTGGGTTTGGAGAACACCTTTCCGTTGGTCCACCCGCGATGTGTTGATAGTTACGAAACTATCCTCATGAGCACATGGCGGTGACCTCTCTGGTCTGGCGAAGAAATAATGACTTTAAGATGGTTGGGCAGCATTCGTTCTCTGACATGGCGCTGGGCAATGTATGTCAAGCTTCGGCTAAATGTTAGCCACCAACTCTACAAACTAGATCAAACGAGGATCGCCACTCGCACTTCAGTGGATCGATACACTCGCAGGCCTAAGGATGTATGGGATGAGCGGGAGCGAACTTAGATAGATGCGAAACACGGAGTTCGAGTTGGGTAGATTAAACCTTAGCCGAAGCTGGGGTTTAGACCAGCTGAGGCTCTACTTAAATACATGTTGAGTAACCTAATAATAGTACTGTGAGAGTGAGTCCATTGAGATCGTGCAAGAGTAGCATATGTCATAAGCAAAAAGATGTAAGAAAGAAAGAAAAAAAGAAAAAGAAATGAATAAACCGTAACAAGCAGAGCCCATGACAGAGTCCCAATGATGTGGTCTATGGCGCAAGGTGATGCCATGTGTGCATGTGACCAAGCAGGTCATGAATGATGCGGATCAGGTATGAGGAATAATGATGAGAGTCGAATGACGAGTTGCCCTGATAAGATAAGATAAGCAAAAAATAGGGGTGAATTCATGACAAGGGTATGCATTGTCGAGCATCTCTTGTGTGATGGCACATGCAGCTAGGTGGCGTATCATGTCGAGTTTGGACAGATTTTCTCCAGCCCCATTGAATATCATCCAACGTAGGGTGGGGACACCGGGGGTGATTACGATGGGTAATTCTTCCAGTCTGTCACAGTTCTATCTTCTAATATAGTCTGCATAATACCTCGGTCTGAACACGATACCAGTGAAATATCTTGCGTAGTAGTTGTTCATGTTGTCGGGGTGTAGGAAACGGAGAAATAGCATCCCCCATATGCTTGCATAGTTCACCCGGTGAGATGTGTCCATGATTAAACCCCTCACTGGGTTCAGGCCTCCAGGGCAGAAATGATGTGCTGCAAACTGGCACCAGTCATCCAAAGTACTGTTGACAGGGCATGTTAATCCTGCCCCATTCATGATGGATGTATTACTCGTGCACCTGTATCGTGGGTCGAGAGGGATAAAGTAAGGTCTGGGCATCCCTCATCTGAGCTCTGCCAGTCTATTGTCATGTTCAAAGTGCTCAATGACCTCGTGCATGGATAAGTCATGGTAACGCAATGCTACTGCTTCTGAAATGCAGTGGAACTCGCTTAGAAGGCACAGGGTGCTCTGCCATCCTTGTCAGCATGTGTGTATGAAGTTGGTGGATTCTTGTACTTTGTGAACATTCATGGGGAATCCCCTAGGGTTCAGGTGACTGTCCATGTTGGTAGGCCCATATTCTAGCCCTTCTAATAGGGCACGTGCTGCTTCAACCACTTCCTGGTCGGCATACATCACATTTGTTCTGGGGTCATATGTGAACCCCGGCCTGTGCATGCCTCTGAATGAGTTGTCACGTTCGATCTGAGTCATGACCTCATTTGGTTGGAATCAATCCAGCCATGCGGGTAATCTGCTGGGGTGTCGTAGGTGTCATGTCCTCCATTCCACAAAGAGTTGTGCCTGCTGCACTGAGTTTAGGGCTTTGTCATTCTTGCCCTCATTCTCCCCTCCTGGCCTGACACCATTGAGTATGTTGGCCATTGAGCGTCTCTCCAGCATGCAAGCAGGGTATGAACCATTTTGTAATGGCATCACTGGGAGGTCTAGTGAAAGGTCAGCGATGCAGTCCTCAAGTGATACCCTATCATCACGGATAATCCCCCCAAATTGCCTCTGGTCGAACGAGTCAAGGAGCTCATCGTTCTTGTCCTCCTTGGGTATATGCTGCAACTGTTGTGGTGTTGGTGTTATCACTTCAGTCTGCTGTCTTATGTTCCTGCTTGGTGTGGGCTCCCTCCCCCTCCTAGACGTGGTGGGGGTCATGATCCCCAGGCATGTTGTTGCAGCCACTGTCTCTGTGGTTGCTGCTGCTACGCCTCGAACCTGGGTAGTCCACATCTTCCTTGAGGAACTCGTCGAGCTTGGCATCGATCCTGCACCTCTCACTCTGGTATGATCAGGTGTCCTGTGGATGCTTCATGGGCTGTCTGCCATTTTCTACTGGAGAGAGCTGACGTTTGTGTATGAGACGTTCGAGCTTGTTGTATTTTTTCATCAGATATCCATGTACAATCGTATATATTCGTTTGAGTTCTTATCAACATTGGTGAATCCCAGGGTCTTGAATATTCTTGTCGTCTGAGTGTGTACCACATGTCTGAGTACCACTCTCTGTGCATACCCCATCACTGCTAATTGCTCTTTCATTGCCTCCCATACCTTGGCAGGATCTTTAATGAATTCTTCCACCGCTCGCTTGGCCTCCAGTGCATCGACTTCTGCATTATCACCCTCTGGTAGTGGTATGGGCATCTGTTTTTGTATGCTGGGGGATCCAGGCACTGATTCCGTGGTGGCCATGTTGTGTTCCGGTACTTTCACCTGCTCGTTGATATGGTCCCCATCCGACATTTCATCATCTGTCCATACCGTTGTAGTAGGTGAGGTTGCCAGTTTCCACCAGTTAGGGCTATCCGATGGTACTGGTATTGGGGTCTTCTGGGTCACTGGTGAGTTGTGTATGCTCCCAAAGGCAGGATTTGGGCAAAATCCGTTGATTGGCACGTAGCCACCGTTGTACAATGCAGAAGATGATACTGGGACATCCAACTGTGGGATGGGGGTGCCCTTGCCTTCTGCATGTTGTTCTATCGAGGGCTGGCGAGAGCCGATTATGGCCTTGGGATCATATGGCACTGTTTCCATGTCATTGTCCTCAATTGAGTATTTGCCATCTAATTCACCATCCTGCACGACTTCTCCTTCCCATATATTCTCGGAGTCCGTGGCCAGTACAGTCTTGAATGTAAGGGTGGGCTTCTTCGCTTCCATGGTTGCCTTCAGTGGCCTTGAGGTGGTAAGGTTGATCCTTGGCAGTTCTTCTACATTGTCTTGAGGCTCAGTCGATCTGACGTTGCCTGTTCCTTTCTTGCTTCCATTCTTGGCTCGAGTTTTTGTCATGTTTGCAGTGTGATGTGGCAGCATGGAAAAGCGAAATTTCCTGAAAATTTGGTGCTCAGGGGTAGGGGTAGTTGGTGAATGTAAATGGAAAAGCTAAAAAAGTGTAGGAGTACTTAATCTTGAAGTACACGTTGTAGCTTAGACCAAGTTATATTGATCAACTACGCGGTGTATACAAGATAAAGACTACTGCTTATCAATGCTGTGCTATGATTATATAGGGCATCAGTGAAGCTGATGCCAAATAGAGCTAAATGAAGGACTTATAGATGCTACTTGTTATATAGGTTGGTACGCCCCTTACAAGGTGTATCACCACTCTTGCAATTGAAGTCTGGGTTGCTTGAGAGTCAATACTATCAGATCTCTCTGGTAGATTTGGAGAGGGTTGTGATGAGCTGGGCAGTGCTCTTCTGTACTGTGGGAGACTTTGTAACAGCAAGAGCTTTTACCACATTGAGTGTGACAGTCTGGAGGAAATTAGGACCACCAACAGTGATGAACTTTGGTGGCAGCTGAGTCGTGTGTTAAAGTTGAGTACTGAGATCTGAGATCTTGAGCTTGAGAGTCAAAGTAGTATTTGTTAAAACATGATAATACAAATAATGGTTGAGTGACACAAGATGTTCAGAAAAAACAAATGACTATTGAAGTACTGTACTATTTCATTCAGTTTGAATGTCATGTGTCAGAATGAAAAAATCTGGAATGGAATTAATTTTTTCTCAATTACTGTATAATTATGACCAAGTGTTCAGTAATGTGTAATAGTGATCCATGAACTGAACACTTTTGGGAAACTGTAACAGGTACAGTTATTTACCGGTCATTGGAATGCCGAAAAATATTTTCTATCCCATCTACCACACATCGTTTTTTTCCTCAAATAAAGTAGCCACAAAATTTTCAATATTCCTCAGTGATGTCTATACATAGTATGAAGTGGATCAAATCATCTATTATTGAGATATTCATAATTTACGGTGTTTCATTGACTGGTAAATGACCACGTGGCAAACCCCTGCCAAATTTGTGTCACTGTTCGATTTTTCATGGGGTCAGCAGTAGCATTAAAATCCCCCAAAAATCACTAAAAATTCATAACACATAACATCTATGTCTCCAATTATACAACAGTTTCAGGCAGCGGAATTGGCGAGAAGGAGGCTAAATCAACTGTTTCAGTGACTGATGGTGTTGCAATGACCTGTCAATAACTGTAAGAGGTCTCCAACTTGCCTGTGCATAACAAATATAGCAATTTTTTGATGCTGCATGGCTCACATCTGCCTAAATATAGCAGTTGGACCCTGTATAAACACTTTGCCCACTGAACCCTAGGTGTAATGTGTAATGCTCTACGAACACTTGGTGGTAATTATACAGTATTCCAATTTCTTTTAGATTTTTTTCAACCAAAAAATCCATGGATTGTGTTCAAATTGATCAAAATGGTACAGTATTGAAAACAGGCAGATGGCAGAAGTGGGCTCAAAAAGGGCATTGATGCCCAAATAGTGATCAATGCCAGATCATGCCAAGTTTGCTGAAGTACAATGATGTATATATGGGGAAACCTCAGAGTTAATGAAAATGCACCACCACTAAAACCCTCAGGACTGCATAAGAGCAAGACCTGTATACACAGAACTCAGAACCTCCTCATGAGTGGCAGAAGGAAATGTGGGATTTTAGTCAAGGTGAGAGGGATTTTTAGAGTTTTCTGTTACTGAAATTAAGTAATAACAAGGGTTGAACAGTCCTGCCTACATCAACCTGACCAAGTGACAGGCGGCAGTGGTTGCAACAAAGGGTAAATATGTTGCAACAGAAGGGAGGCATGTGCTTTGTTGCAACAGGACAGATAGTTTAGGGGAGAACATGATTTTATTTCAGGTTATTATAGACATTCATTGCAACATGGGTGGTGTGTACACAGTGTAGATGTCAATAAATAAATAAACTGTTGCAACAGCACGAATGTCTGTGATGTTTTTTATTGCAATGAAGTCCATGAAAAGTCAGAACATAGATACCTATCATGATGATTATGGGAGTGACATCTATAGTTGTCAAGGTGAGGGCAGAATGAAGTGTACAAGGACAAACTGAACAGAATAGAGCACTGCATTCTTTCTGTCCCAGACCAAAGGTAAAGCAAGGATCTGGCAATAATTACATACTATTAGAATAGACAACAAAGGAGCACTTACTAATTGCTTACCAAGGACATCTTAGAGGTCAACAAATGTCCGAATGGACACCAATATGATATGTGGTGATACTTCCATGCAAATTAGCAGAACTGAGTAAACGGGTGAGATGTGATATACATCCACGTTAGGCTGGCACACTCGTCATTGAAACGTAGGGCCAGTATTTTTGCCCCTAGCAGCCATGCTCAGTGAGGCCCTATATCATGAACATCAGCACAAAGTTAACCCATATGAGTGGAAGGAAAGAAAGTAGATGAGAGAACTCAGAAAGAGATTGATCTCATGGAGCTTTAACCTCTCCAAAGTAGTAAATATAGAAGATATCATATTATGTAAGAAAGCAATACAAATTAATGGTTCCATACCTCACAATGAAGCCTTCTGTAGTGAGGACCAATCTAATAATAACCTCATTAGCTTTATCTGAAAATGATGAGAACAAAGGCATCTCAGGAGGTGAAAAAATCACCGACATGGAAACTCTGCACATCCAACCCAAAGAAGCTATCAAATGCAAGAGGAATTTTCCTTCCATCAGACACTCCTGTAAAGAAAGAAACTCACTTCAACATCACAGCCCCAATTGAGGCAGAGCTGAATAACAAAGGCTTGGTTTCCATCTATCAAGGAATCTGTGATGAGAGGGAGTGCCTTTGCACTGATTTCAATGTCAGGAACACCACCAGAGGACAGAGTAAGAATCGTTCTTACTTTGAAACTACCTGATTTTAGAGCCAGCGGTTTCCAAGTATTGAAGCAAGAAGAAGCGAGATAGCCTCAGTGTCACAACCTTGCACACCGCATTGTGTTGAGGGGAGAATGGGTTAGGATTAGGAAGACTAGGAAAGTCATTTCTGGACAAGGTAGGTGTCAAATATGCTGGTAAGACAAGGTTTGGTGAAGGTAAGTCCTTTGAGAGAGCACTGACACTCACATCTTCATCGACATTCCTCAAGAGGCATTGTGTAAAGGATACGACACCTTACGGGCTTATTGACCCAAGAACTACGCATGCCAACAGGGTGTATTGATAGTAGAGAGTCAAGATGCAAGCAAGTAAGGTGAAAGTAAGAGATTAAGAGACGATGCGACAAAAAGAGAAGGACAATAGATGTGACAGAAGGCATAGGTAAATAGATATCAACAGAGAGCATCCATATCCCTTACACCCTCCCCCTGGAGATTGGGTGTACAGGCTCAATCACCTAGTAGTACAGGATTATACTAAGATATCAACATGATCGGGTGAATCAAGCTTATCAACTTCACCATCAACGTTTGGGGTCGAGCCTGAAGATGGGGTCATCGTGATGGAAGCCTTAGTTAATGTGGAAGTGGTAGGAGCAATAGACAAGGAAGAATCAGATGGACCTGCTGCAGGAGCATTGCCATCTCCAGTCATAGGTATGTCTGCATCTCTGGTCACGGGAAGAAGGGCTTCAGAACTGGAGTTATCACTGCCAGAGAGCTGATTACCCCCACTAGCCTTGCCCGCAGCCTTCAGGATGAGTGGGTAATTAAGAAAATGTCTGCGATGTGCTTCGAGGATCGGTGTCAAGTCCCATTCAACGGGCATGGTCCAGTAGATTCAGGGGGTGGAGTTATCCCAGAACATGGATACATCATGAGGGAGATCAAATTGATCAACACACCATGCAAAGTTATCAAGGGCTTCATAGGCATGGGTACAGAGGGGGCCCTTGAAGCGTCGGGCTGTGGATAGCAGCAGTTCATGGCTGTAGGGTTGGACATAGCAGATAGAGGTATACTTGATGCCGCACTTAGCAAGATGGGTAATGATGTCAGCCTGAGAGGCTTGGCCAACAAGAGAGAGCAGGAACGGGGACACCTTTTCCGTGTCTGCAATGGAGATATGATGATCCCGGCAAATGTCTGTGTACAGTGTCGGGTGAACAAGCACACTAGCAAGAACAATGGCGAAACCATGCCAATTAACTCGGGTTGCAGCACTGGGGACAATAGATTGGAATAACAAATACCCTGCAAGGGTACGGATGTTGACTGATCCGGTCATCGTGACGGATACACCAGTATTGTGGCATTCCATGCCATGAAGGAAGATGAAGCTAGCCCATAACTGGGGGTCAAGACAGGTTTCATCAGGCACAGTCACCTTTACAGGAGGAGGAGGAAGTGGGGGCAGATCTCGGCCATTGTTGCCATCCTGAGATCGAGGCTTGGTATCATGAGGCTGGCCCAACCAGCAGGGACGACAACGATTCCACTGAGATTGAAGGGTACATTCGCCGTCGGTGATGTTAGGATACGGAGCATGGCGCCTGTTCCATTTGCAAACTATGTTAATGGACTGCTTACAGCATGTAGCAGTGATCATATTCAAGATCTGGTTGACGATGACCCAATTATTAGGTGAATGAGCTGCATCAATCATCAACATGGCGTTGACAGCAGTAACGGGAACTGTACATGAAGGGTCGTATCCTGGGAGTGATGCATAGTGAATTTCGTGAGTCAGTATATCTGCTCTTGGGGGAGATGATTGGTGAGGTCCTTGTGCATGGGATACTACTGGGTATGGGTGACATTCACGTATACCTCGAGATGAGTGAGAATGGTGATGATCACGGGTGATGGAATCATCGTAGGGCAAGATAGATCGGGGAAGGGCGGATAGGCCTTCCATCTTCGTTTTGAGTAATTCATTCTCTTGGTGAAGCCGAGTGAGTTCATCAGGGGGACCACGATCTGTGACAATAGGTGTAGCTGTTGTGGTGATAGCAGGGTCTCCAGAGTCGAGGGTGAACGACTCGAGGGCTGTAGTGAGATCATCTGGGATAGTAGATCCAGAATTAGTAGCTGAACTCGGAAGCTTAGCTGACTGAGTCGTACTGTTAACCATTTCCCCAGGGCGGTTACGGTGTTTTGTGAGTCCAGACACCATCTATGGAATAGTATGCACCCTAGTGCATGATGTGGGGTTGGTAAAGTCATCGGAGAGGGCTGGTGCAAGATCAGAGTCAATGATTCCCTCCATAGCCATCGAATGCATTGTCGCTGCTGGGAGCATCATAGATGCACCTAGGTTCGATGGTGCAAAGGCTGGGTTGCCATGGGCAAATGGGAACAGGAAGAACGATGGAGTCAGGTTGAAGTTTGGATAACCTGTATAGAAAGGCATTCCGTTCAGCAAGGGGTGGCTAGTGCTGCTCATATACGAAGGGTGGAAAGAGTTTTGAGGGGGCAAGGATACCTGTTCCTCCCCCTGAGAAGAATTGGCGTTGAGGTTGAAAAGAGTCGAAGCAGGAGCAGCCATGGAGTGCGAATTGGGTTGCTGGCTGTGTTGGGGTGCCATTACTTAAGGCAATTGGAACAATGTGAATTGAGAACAATGGCCTGCCGTTTTGACAGGTAAAAAAAATTTTCACAATCCTAAAGATGGTGGACAAGTACCAGACATTGTCGCGACATTTGGTGGTGTTGCCTCGAAATTGTGGTAGTGTCATATGATGTGCCAGCAGTATTATCACCAAATAGGGTACCTGACGATCAGGGCAATTTGATTTTTTAGTGTCATCTGCGTTGGTGCCCTGCCTTATTGTTTGCAGTTTTATTTTCAGTCTGCTGCTGTTTCCTTGGCCTGGATTTCTTGGCTGACAATTTTGGCAAGTCCTTAGGGTCTGAAACCCCAGCAACAGCTAGGAAATCATCAAGTGCTTTGAGGTCTTTGCACTTAGAGTATGGCTCAACTGTTAAATCACCAAGAGCCCAGCATACATGGAAAAACAATGAGTTATTCTTCCATTCATATCCTTCAATACACTCAATGAATTCCTCAGCATCATCAGGAGCACCGAAATCATAAGGTTCGGGCTTCTTTCTTTCTGGGAATAAAACTGCGTCGCTTTCAATATAGGGCCATAATAGGCTAACATGAAAGCATGGGTGAATATGACGTTTAACGAGTTCCTCAGGGAGGTCTAGCTCATAGGTTGATGATGTATGGTCTGCCATGAGTACAGTATATGGGCCGACGAATTTTGGTAAGAGTTTCATTTCTCTGGCTTTGGGAAGATTCAAATTCTTCATAGATAGGTATACCTTTGATCCCTCCTTGATATCAGGTTCGTGAATCCTATGCTTATTAGCTTCGTGAGTCTGGAATACTCATGAGGCAATGAGTGCATCATGAGCATCATACAGGTTCTGCATAGCTTGAATAGCAAAAGCACGGATCCCAGGTGGGACGAGTTTATCATATCAGATCTCTCGCATCATTGAAGGCATATATCCTCCAACAAGCTCAAAGGGTGCGAACCCCATAGATGCATTCATACTTGAATTAAGAGCAAACTCGACGACAGGTACTTTGATCAACCAATCATGCTGATCAGGACGTATCGCAGTACAGAAAATCTGTCCAATAGAGCAATTAGCTCACTCTGTAGATCCGTCAGTCTGCAGATGAAAGGAGGTAGACATAAGGAGCTTTGCACTGAGTAAGCGGTGAAGTTCTTTCCACCATACTGACGTGAATTTAGGATCATGGTCAGATACTATTGATTCTGGGAGACCGTGTAGTCGTACGATCTCACGGAGATATATCGCAGACAAATCCATAGCTGTATTGGAGGTGTGTACTGGTATTAAATGAACCTGAGATGTCAATCAGCAGATAACTACCCAAAGGTAATTATATCCTTTAACTTCAGGAAGCGGGCCAATAAAATCTATCCCAATGGATTGCCATGGTTGTGTTGGTATTGGCAACAAGTGAAGTTTCCCAGAGGGAGCTCTATAGTTCCCTTTCGACTTGTTACATGTCTCACAGGTAAGGCAGAAGAAATCGCACATCCCATAAATTTTCGGCCACCAATACCAATGACGAATGTAATCCGCCATTTGCTGTGGTTCATAGTGGCCAACAACCTCATGGGCCTGTTCAATGATAGCACCACAAAGTGAACATGATCCCTTAGGTGATTTAAGGATGCATAGTAGTTTTTCTCCAGGCTTATGTGAATTTTCCGTCAAGATTAAGCCTTTTTCAATGAGAAAGCGAGGGTGATCATTGGGAGCTTCAAGGATCTTCGAAAATATCAGATCCAAGGTGTATGAAGACTTGATATCAGACACAAAGGTCAAATCCGAGTCCATAGCAGTTTGTAAGTTCTTACCCTTGTCTCGAGAGTCAATGACAGTTGGGTTAATCTTTGGTAGTTGGACCGGATCAGGTACCTCTATTTCCCTAGCATCTTCCATTTCTGCTGCTTCGAGGTCTCAGGTTTCATGTTTCTCTTTGAGCCGATTGGACTCCCAACGAAGTTCCATGGCTGCAAGTCGAACAACCATGTCTTCAGCCTCCTGCTTGTGGCCTAAAGGCAGGTCTTCGCCGAGTTTATCTATGCGGATGTCTGCATTAACAAATTCAGATAGATGGTGTTGATCTTCTGGTGTATCAGATTCATAGTAGCGTGATAGGGCATCAGCAACTTTGTTGGATACCCCCTTCACATATGTGATATCAAAATCAAAGCAAGAAAGATATTCCATCCACCGCATTTGATGGCTCAATAATCGGTGCTGAGTCTTAAAGAATTCCAGAGCTTTGTGGTCTGTAACGACATGAATGCAATAGCCAATAAGTTTGTCCTCCCATTTAAGGAGAGCCTTGAGCATCGCTAGGGTTTCAGTCTCGAAAACACGGTAATTTCATTGGCTATCTGTGAACTTTTTTGACATGAAACCGGCAGGGCAACAGGTTTGCCATGTTGGGCCCTGACCATACATAGCACCCACCCCTGAAATCGAAGCATCACAGATAACCCAGATGGGTTCCTTGACCGCTGCATCGATAGGACGAGGGATAGGTACTTTACAGCATAGGTCCTTAATAGATTGGAAAGAGACAGAATGAAGCGGACGCCAGTAGAAAGGCTGTCCGTTCTTTGTCATCTCTGATAGAGGAGCTGTATATGCAGTCACATCTGGTAAGAAATGGGCGAGATAATTCATGAATCTGAGGAATTTCTCAATATCATTATAGTGTCATGGTTGGCGCCACTTTCGGATCCGCTCTAGCTTATCCGAATCAGCATGGAGTCCCTTATCATCAATAAGATGTCTGAGACAATCCATTCTTTCAGCATAAAGCTGAACCTTTTCTGCCTTCATGAATAACTTATTTTCTCGAAGCTTATCAAACACGAGCCTGAGGTGGTGTTCATGCTCCTCAACACTGTTGCTGTAAATGAACAAGTCATCCAGGTATACATGCATGAAGACTCCAATATAGTCTTGGAAAATCGAAGTCATGAGTCATTGAAATGTGGAGGGGGCATTGCAGTCCTCCTGCTGCATGACATTGCTCTTGAAGGTTCCAAATATGGTCGCAAAAGCAGTCTTCCATACATCGGATGGAACAATACATACTTGCTCATATGCATTCAAGAGGTCAATCTTGGATCGGAGTTTAGCCTGAGCAACATCAAGTCAGATAGTATCCTGGTCTGGGAATGGAGTAACATCTTGTTCAGTATTCTCATTGGGTTTCCGACAATCAACTGTGGTTCGGATATCTGAGCCATCCTTTTTCGGGATGCATAACATGGGAGCTGCTTGGGTAGAGACACATGGTTCCCACCAGCAGGCCCTCTTATACTGGGCAATCTTCTCAGCCAGTTTACCCTTCATTGAGTCGGGGCATCGAGGTAAGTAATAATTGTACTTGGCTTTATCATTAATCAAAGGGATTTCATGATTTACCGCTCGAAGTGGAGGCAATTCCTCTGGGATACCTCCCATAATATCATGGCATGATTCCATCCATCGAGCTCGCAGTTGAGGGATATCTTTCACTGAAGGCAAGGTTATATCCTTCGTTTTGTTCCTGTATAGCTCAGAAGTTGCACGGATTGCTTCTTCAATCGAGATCTTCGGATTGGATTCTTCAGTTTCCTTGGTTTGCGATTCTGGAAACCATTCTCATGTGAATTCCTGTACTAGTTCATTGACTTCGAGGATTTGTTGCCTATCCTTTGGATTTGAAGGATCCAACGTAAGAGCCTCATCAATGATTTTGGAAAGATCCTCTGTTGACATGAAGTCTTCCGGAGTAAGCAATACAGGTAATTGATGGTTTAGTGAGGCTGCAGGCCGTTCACCGTCTTCATCTTCATTTTCAGTTATATCTTCTATGGTTGGTGCATAGTGTGACCATGGAGGTTCAGGTTTATTGGATCGGGCTTCATTAACTAGCTGGCCATCTAGTCATTTTGATTTAAACTTTGATTGTGAAACCCTGTTGGTTCAACTTTTCGAGTTTTTTGTGTCTGGGGCCTGTTGTTTGAGTCTATTTGGGTGAGGTTTGATTTCTACTTCCTCATCAGAATCAAATTGAACTCTGTTGGATACGTGTTTTGCATATCTACGAGTCATTTCCTTGGTTTCCTCCCCCTCAGAAAGAGTAGGGGCAGGAATACGCCGAATTCTAATTGTATCGTACTCAAAATCAAGTGAAATACCATGCTTACGCATGAAAACAGTACCAAGAATAGTGTCATATCGGTCCACATTCACTATATCAAAGTAATAATCATCCCCTGAGATAGATGCATGACTACCTCCAAACTTGTAGGATGCATTACAACCATGGGTAATATGTGAACGACTTCCTTTTGTTCCTAGTTGAAGTGTGATGGGTTTTGTCAACTTGTTAGGATCGTGCCAATAGGATTGCAGCGGTAAGTGCACGTAGTGGAATGCCGCGGGATGCGTCGGGCGTAGGCGAAGCTATTAGCAACGTCACCCCTGAGCCAAAGCCCTAAGATGGATACGGACGGAAGTCCGTGGAGTGGCAGCGACGAGGTAAGAGATAAGTCCAACGGATCGGAGTTCCGTGGACTGGAGAACGAGAGTTAGACTTAGAGTCAGAGAGAGAAATTGGGCTGAACCAAGTTGATATTCGAACTGAGTATCTACAGTGTAATTCTAAGGCTTATATACTAGTTAGGAGTCCGATCTAGTTCCTACTCGGAGTGGTCTACATTCTAGGGTTGTCGGAGGATGTATTCTACCGGTCGGTAGCCGATGGGGTCCGATGACATGTTCACTACCGATGTTGGGCTATTGATAAATTAATATGGAGAAGTGAAATATAAAATGGAATATGAAATAGAAACTGGGAATCGGAATCCGTAGGATTCCGGGCTGTGGTTTGTTGGATTGAGTGGAAGTCGGGTTTCCATCGGCATGCTCGTTACACAACTGGAATATGCTTAATTTTGAGAGGCAAGTGAAGTTGGGGCTGATAGCATCAGCCATACTCCCTGAATCAAAGAGAGTAAAAGCCTCACACCCATTAATAGTAACCAGTGCTGCAAGGCAATGATTATCAACTGCAGTATGCTTTGGGTGGGAAGCAGTTTGAGGCACGTGAATTTTTGTAGGCTCTAGTGTCAGTCGATACCCATTGATCTTGCCATCACTCGCATGATCAGTTTGAATAGCCCAAAGGTATTCTGGGAAATCCAAGGTATACTCGTCATGAGATTCCATCCTGTCACTGTCCACATCTAGATTTGAGGATGAGTCTTTACTAGTGGAATTATAAGCCCTAGAGTTGCATTCATGGTCTGATGGCCCAGAGCTATCGATTGCATCTGTTTCATCATTGAATTCATTGAAGATAAATCCCATATGCTTATCAGCTGTACCTTCATCAGTAGTATACTGACTTCCACCATATGGGTCTTCAGTCTCTGAAATATTCGCAGATTGATGGCCAGAAGAGCTTCCAGGCTCATCTTCTGAGAAATGAGTCCAATCTGGAGGGTTTCCCACATCTGAGTGACTCTCTTCTTCAGAGGACTCATGGTCAGAAGCTGAGTTTGTGGGTGAATTGTCATCGACAATGTGGAATATCTTCACCCCGGAATTCCGTTTTCCATAATCAGGGCATGAGGGATCATTGGAGTAATGCCCTTCTTTCCCACATGCATAGCATGTAAGGATCTTGGACTTTGATCTACCCTTGTCCTTGGAATGGCTAGGGTATGATGATCTGTGGCCTGAAGATGGGCGATCCTTCTTAGGCTGATCACATATGTGCTTAAATTTCTCATAGCCAGGGTTGGGTTGAGTACTATGGTGCTCACCCTGAACCTTTTTGAACTTGCAAGGTGATGGGGAATGCTTCTTTTTTGCAGCCTTAGCATTCTCCTTTGATGATTTTCAGAGTCGGGAAATATGGTCTTGCCTTTGCTGACTGTAATACCGCTCTGCACGTATACCCTTTTCAACAACAAGTGCATGTTGCATGATATCATTCACTGTTGAAACTTCAGCTGTAAGTCCCATGCGAGTGATTTCCTGATGAATATTTGAAGGTAGAGAAATCATTAAGTGCCATCGGAATGTGTAGACATCCGGTGGTGAGGGCATCATATTAGCAAATCATAATAGACTAGCAAAGAGCTGGCGAACACCACCCTCAAAGCTGTACTGAACATGCTTGAAGTGCTCATTAACCGTGTATAATGATGATTCATGGATAAATTGACAGTACAAACCATTGATTACCTCCATGAAAGTAGGGAAATCATCCCCATTATCATTATTGGCATAAGTCGCGGGTGCATCCTCAACCACATTGTTATACCACATATGGGCATCTCCCCCCAAAAAGGTAGCAAGAGTGCTCATATGCTGCATATCAATCGCAGAAAGTTGTTGGCCACCCCATTCATTGTCAGTATACACAGGGCCACATATATTCGTGATCTTCATCCATCTAATGATGGAGAATATCCATTCATTGAATTCAATGAGGTCCGAGTCTCCCTCATATTTTTGGGGGTGAGGAATACTCTGTAATGATGTCTTCTGGACATTAGAGTCCAGTCCTCGTTGTGCATGCAGGAGGTTGTGGTTCACGAGGCATTCATAGCACTGGAAAATAGCCAGCATGATCTCGACCTCAGTCCTCATAACAGGGAGATACTCGAATATCTCCTCGTTGTTGAAATGAGGTTCCTGAGATGTGAAACGGACTTCCTGAAAATGAGCAGGAGTCAGTTCGTGAGCTCGTGGGTTATCAGAGTGTGATGAATGTTGGCTACTGGAACCACTATGATGAGATCCTGGTCCTCCAGGTGGTGGCAGATGAGGAGGATCGTTAGGAGGACGACCTGCACCCTGGTTTCATGGGAAAATAGGATTTTCATTTACAATTGGGTTAGCATGATGCTCTGGATGCGGGGAGTTGTGCAGAGTAGGTGCACAATCAGGTTCTCATAATGGAATCGGATTTTGTGGTCGTTTCCAATGCCTAGATCTGTCATGATCCAATACAGACTCGAAGTAGCTAGCAGGTTCACGGAGATCATAGTTGTCAGGCTGAGGACATGCTGACATAGCCTGATTCCAAGCTGAGCATACTGAGGGTCTATCACTGCCCTCTTGGCGAACAGGACGACGTGAAGGCAACGGTGGTAGACCAGGGTGAAGGATATGTGGTGAATTCGGAGGATCTGGTGCAGACCCATGCGAATCACTGGAAGACCCATCGTCTCCTGGATTTGGATCTGGTGCAGCTGCTCTTACACGAGTAGGTTGTTCTGGGGCATGCACTGGTCTTTGTGGCCTTGTCTCATGGCTAGCAATATGGGAACATGGCCTGGACACAGGTACTGGCCTAGCAGATTGGTTGTGCAAGTTCCCAACACCAGACTGATGAAATGAATCGCTATCCTCAACCTTAGGGTGTTGAGGTGTTGGTCGACAATGTGGGGGGGCATACCTCTCTCGTCTCGCAGTTGGAGAAGCTTCATCTTCATCATCTGCATCGCTGTCAAACTCACCCTTGAGTTTACAGATCAAAGCTTTGTTTTGTTCTTCAATGCAGTCTACTATAGTCTGCGATGAGGCTCGCGATACCGAGGGATGATCTCTTGCTGGTACATGAGTGGTGTTAAGGCCAGGCAGCGGCCAAGAGGAATTTTCAGGTGGTGGAAATCGAGCTCGGAGAGGGTGGTAAACCTCTGAATGTATATGTGGAACCGAAATCCGTATACCTGGAAAGTCTGGATGAGTAGCATCTCCATAGATGTCAATCTGAACACCTTGATCTGGGACCGTGGTCTGTCTAAATAACAGCATATCTTCGTCATGCAGCTGTTGCAGTAAGCCTCGATTGAACACTTCACGTCAAGCTTCATTCAAGGCATCAACAGTTTTTTGGGTTTCTGAACTATGAGAGGTTGGGAGAGTAGGTGAGGATTCCCCCTTGATAAACGGCGTCGAAAGCCGGACATGGGCATTGATGCGTCAGGCATAATCAGAGCCTGACTCACCCTTTTGTTGAGGTAGACTGAGGTTATTGACAGCGGCATTGATATTCATGCTGTACTCATCTATACTGTGGTGGTAATCACCTAATTTGGGTCTCACATCAGTCGGAATGGGGTTGAAATGCCCAGAGGCGTTCAAATTAGTAGCAAAGAACTTATTAATTGCTAGTCTAGGTATACCATGAAATATAGTACCATTGACTGTCTGCCGTTGCATAGAAATGGAGAGGAGACCATCCTCATAACATCGGGCGGCAATGTGAACACGTTCCTCAATAAATCGGTTCACGTCCTCGGTTGTGGCCTCAGGTGATTCAGGAAATAGGCTGGGCATAGTCTCCCCTTGGGTTTCAGCACTTGGGGAGTTGTGCGACATCAAGAGGGAGGTGACAGGGGGTGACAGTTCTGGGAGCTGCTCACTTGCAGGATGGTGAGGGGATACCTGTGGGAAATGAAACCCATCAGGAATTCCATTGGTGTAAGCTGGAGGCGCTGAGCCTGGGGACTGGTCGTATGCACCCATGGCTCGTAGCTGTCATCAGTGAGCCAACTCTTGCTCTAGTATGTCATCTGAGGCATGGTGGATCGACAAAATACCACTCCCTGCAGAATGCTGAGACCTGGTCACCGAAGGGGCAATCGAACGTGCTGGTGATCGAGAGTCAGAAAACATTGCTGGACAAAGATGTCCAATGACTGATGTTTTGGAGGCAGGAGTACCTTCAGGCATGGTGATAATGCCTGATGGTCGATATAGCACATTCGAGTGCACAGTAGGGGCTGGCGCTAAGGTCGGCAGTCCAGAATCTGCATCTCTAGTGGTAGATGCGGGAGCAAGAGCCATCGCTGGTGGTGACGATGCATGCTCCACAGGGGGTAAACTACTTGGCAGTTGCTGGGGAACCTCAGATGTGTGCTGAGATTCAGATTGAACGGGTTGTTGCTGCATGGCAGCAGAGCCTTCAGAGGCTGTTTTGGAAGCCATTGAAGAGTAGGAGCATGGTAAAATTGGTTCTGTAACTGTTAGCCTACTGTGGTTCTCCACAGCACAATACACAATGAAAGATGCGTAAAAAAGTGTAAAGAATACAACACCTTACAGGCTTATTGACCCAAGAACTATGCATGCCAACGGGGTGTATTGATAGTAGAGAGTCAAGATGCAAGCAAGTAAGGTGAAAGTAAGAGATTAAGAGACGATGCGACAAAAAGGGAAGGACAATAGATGTGACAGAAGGCATAGGTAAATAGATATCAACAGAGAGCATCCATATCCCTTACACTTTGATACGTTGATGAGCCTAAACTTCTGTGGCAATGGCAAAAACCAAAACTCTAGAGGAGTTCATGGCAAATGGCGTGTAGCGGCAATAAAGGCTTTGTTGTTGTGCGAGTGTTTCGGTGCACCTCCGTGCGATGAATTCCTCAAGAACGCAAGTATACACTGCGACTTTTCAGTCAGCGAAGTAGTACCCTTAATGATCGAGTACTAGAAAACGTTGGCTGTAAGCTGGGAAGGGTCTCGATAGACGAGAAGGAACGGAATCCGGTATAACTGGGAATACCGGCAAACCGTGAACGAAATGATGGCAATTTAACTAGTAAAAGCCATGGGCGATGTTGACGGAATTAGAGAAAATGCTGTCAAAGAGCAATACCATTGGCAAGATAGCAAATACCGTGACGGCAAGAGACAAAGACTGTAGTCGAGAAACGAGAAACTGGTGGTAAAACGAAGATAAGACGAACTGGCGATGATATGAGGGGGAACTAGTGATGGCAAAACGATGGCTGGGACTGGGCTGGACTGATACTGAAACTATACTGAGGTTAACGACGGCAAAACGAAACTGATACTAATCCTGAGTCTACACGGAGACTATCCTATACTGAAACTGACGGCAAGATACCAAATACCGTGACTGATGATCCTATACTGAAGCTGTTGACCGAAATTCCGTGACAGATGCTGCTGGTGGCAATAACGATCCTAATCTGAGTCCACACGGGGATGTAACAATCCTGAACTGAACTGGGTAAAACGATGGCGACGTAGAAGGTGAAAACTGATGAAAATGATGCTGGCTGGTGAAAGTGAAATGATGCTGGCGGATTAAAAGATAAAAGCGAGTTGTGGACACCAAATTCCGTGTATTGGCGCAATATGAGCGTACCCCAATACCGTTAGAAGAAAAGCCGTGACAGAGAGTATAACTTGGAGTGACTATGTTGTTATTGTCTATCTCCTAGCGAGTACAAGCGATAATGGTGGTCGATAATGTGGATGATGGCTAGTGTCCAGTAACTTGTGTCTAGCAACTACTACTACACTAGCTTTTATACTACAAGTCCGGAATAAAATTAGAATACTTGAAACGAGTCCTTAGTAAGTCCTTAGTACATCAATTGGTAAGAAACGATACAAAATGCATGCTCCCAGAGTTCTAAAGTAACAGCACCCACACGGTTTTACCGCATATAGACTTAGTGATCAGAAAGAATTCCCCCGACATACGGACTCTTGGGCTGCTGTGTTGCTGCGGCAAAGTACACTGAAGGTAGTACACTGAAGTAGATGCATGCAGCATTATCTTGGCGTTGTAACAGCCTTAGTAAAGTGAGTGGAAAGGTCACGGCATTAGGTCTTTTGCCGTGGAGTTGGTACTTTGACTGTGGCATTCTTCTAAATGATGCTTGATGCTGATGTCATCGATGGCTGTGCTGGGCGATCAATGATGGTCCTAAATCCGTGAGATCTGCAATCAGGTGCCTGGCGGCATTAATGAAGTGGCGCAGATTGATACGGAATACGAGCTGGGAAGGATAGTTGGCGGTAAGAGTGGGTATTGCCGTGATTGCAATTGTTGACTTAGTGAAAGTCCGCTAAGCGGACAATGCATTTATTATAATGCTAAAATCCGCGAATTCTGAGCGTACAGAGCCTTGAGGCTCATCAACGTCTTGCACTACCTCGATGTAGAGGGAGTAGCATTGTTCATACCAATTACCTCAGCATCAATTCTCTACTCTTGGCATAGCAATAAGGCTATTCAATACAACATCATTTTTCATATATGAATGTGCCGGTACCAGCATGTTAGGGCTTCACACTGTCACCGTATAATACAGTTGTATGGGTGCCATCATATGGGTACCATACCGTACTATCGAGGGCTTGAGAAGCACCTGTATTGACAGCTGTTGATGGCCATGTGTACAGTATGTAGCCCTGAATTGCTGGGGAGTAAAATTCAGCTATCCCTCGGGGCTCAGAAGCCAAGTACAAAGTAATACCTTTCATTACCATTTATTTCTAGGCCATTGCAGACTAATTTAGAGGTGTTCTTGCGTACTTGGGACTGATGATGCAATTGTACACCTGTTAGGGGCATTTCTTTATAGTGAGAACTGGTTCTCCAATGAGGGTGACGATGTTGAGGTTTATCAGAAAACAAGCTAGATATGTTTTAATGACTATATGGTATAGTTTTATGCTAGTCTGGCCTACCAAGCCCAGCTCTTTACATATGGCTGTACACATGGCCATGACGGATGTACTCATATGGCCAGTACACCGTTGACAGATTGGAGCTGATGGCCGTATACCATATATGGTATGGTGTGAAGCCCTACAGCATGTGATTGAGGAACATCATGGTAGGGAAGAAGGAATGGCAAAGCATAATGAAAGGAAAACAACATCAAAATCATACCACACAAGGGCCAACCCATCGCGTTCTTGGCTTCAATTTGTAATTCCTTCCCTACAGGCTATTCACACCTCCACCTTCGCAGGGTAAATACAAAATGGCCAATATTTTGGGACAGTTGCGTTGCCAATATTTAGCTTACGATTGAAGTGTTTGCATATGACAGGAATACTTTGATGATTGATCGCCTTGATTTCCTTTCACTCGTAATGCTGGAATCTACAAATCGATGGAGGACATTGGAAAATCAAGCACCATATCATAACCATAACATGATAACCTCGCTTGTAGTGCCATAGAGCTGTCCTTTACTGAAATTAATAGGTCATACATGGGTTAACCAAGAGAACTCCACCACTAGACCTCAAAACATTACGTGAAAGCCAATGCACGTATTTTTCTCTCTCGATACCTAGCATAAAAAGAGGGTCTACTATCAATCTCCTATGGAAGTTTGTTGGTACTTTTCATGCTCGCATTCACTATTCTCAGAAGAATATGATGACTACATGAACATTTGTAATGCCATCTTTCTTGATCCTGTTATGGATCTGCCGAAATCCGGATATGTGAGCACAAGGCAAGAAGCGGTGATCGAAGTGAGGTAAGATTAATTAGAAGTGATGTACGTCATTAGGGAATATAATGGATTCCAGCGAGGGTTCGTGAGGAGACCTGAGTGGTCCGGTTTGCGAAATAAAGGAAATCAGTAAGCACGAAGCAATTACTGAGGGAAGTAGCCAGTAAGCATGGAGCAATTACTGATATAGAAAGCCTGTAAGCGCGAAGCTATTACAGGCCGTGGGTGAAGGCAAGCGCTAAGCGTAACCTTCGGGTTGGTGTCAGAAAGCGCTAGGCATATCAAACGAGTTGTTCAGCAAGCGCTAGGCGTAACTGAGGGTTCACACAGTGAAGGTGTCCTGAAAATGGTAGATTGTTTTTGTAAGTTGAAAGTGATAGATTGGCTAAGATTTTTAATGCAATGTTATCTACAAGTTTATATACTAAGGAAAGGTTTGAGTCATTATTAATCTACAATGTTCTATAATATTCTAGTATCAATACGAAGAATATAGAAAGTAACAGAAAGTATGAGCGAGTCAGTATCAAGACTGAGAAGGCCAAGTACGGGCATGTGTTGACTCATGCACCGAATCAACGGATACCCAATATCCATAACAGATCCACTTCATTGGATTTTTTGTAGCTAGTATCTAGGCTTCCCCACTCCGGCCATATATCGCATCTATCCATCCAGAGTGGAGGACGACACCTGGCTCAGTAAATGGAATACATCAATGCAAGCATTGCTAAGCAAATAATAAACCAGAAGATCACTTGCGCTTCAGACCTCAGACTCGAATGAAAGAGATGGCAAAAGCTCTATTTTTAGCCTCCTGATTTTATCGACGTTGGCAGCTGGGTATTGGCGCTCTTATCTCAAAGTGTACTGTGGTATGGATGGGTTTATACGAGGTTCAACCTCCTAATGCATGCCTTCGTTGTCACAATGGCAATGGTAGATCAAGACTCGCCTCAGAGCGTAAACAAGGATTGTGAGCATGGAATTATCATACATCTTTCCTTGGCATGGCTATCCACAAAATACTGCAAGTTGGTCTCTTTATTACATCCTGCGACTAACCACAAAACACACTCGCAGATCTATGGTGTTAAGGGTCGGGGAAATTCTCACTAAGAAAGCGAACATTGAATCACTTATGGTAAGGTTATGGTTCCTCCATCATCACGCTTTATGAGAGGCATTTGCATACCATATAGACTATTGGTCAAAATATGTGTTATTCGAGAGCAAGGTACCTCATGTCTGTCATGCGACTTGTAGACTCAACGATGCCTTTCAGGAGGCGTTTGTTTGAGTCATAAAAGAAGACATGCAAGCTGACCTAAATGATGAAGAAAGGCGCAGTTTTAACTCTAGATGGTTAAGGAGGATACCAAGATAATGCACAAGTGACCAAGTAGCACATTCATAGATGAAGTATTGGTGGGGTAATGTTAACTGATTGTTTTTCTATGCAACATGAATGCTTAAATGCCCATGAACCATTTTTACTTTTATTATGAGATAGATGGGGTACTCATGCAGTATGTAACATTCAGGAGAAATATGGCAGGGACTGTCAGGGTCAGTCTACAGGTGAGTACACACTCCATGAGACAGGAACGGTCCACTTTGAAGAGATATCATTCCCATAATTAGAATAGATCCACATTTTCCCGTAACTTTTACATTCTTGATTTGTTGTAGATAAATAGATATTGGATAGATGTAAATTGAATTTTGACTGAGGCGAGTCTATGAGGAAGACTATGTGGTTTTTAATTTGAGAGGCGCTGAGGAGAGAATGCTCTCGCAAAAGGAGTCACGCGAAAGGATAATGTACACAAAATAATGAACTGTAATTTTCGCTCTCACGGATACAAATAAATTGACTATGAAGTATCTTCTTGGCATGAGATTGCGTATATTGGCTACTGTGCACCATGTAGTTTTATCCAGACCAATAGTCGAAAAAACTCGACTCCTAGATTTAGCGAAGGTATATCTGACATAGTTCATAGGTAGCCCACGACTTAATGCGAGTAGACGTCTTGCATGTAAATCCTACGCAAAACTTCCCGCAGTATGCAGAACATGCGGACTTACTTTCTCCCTGAAAAAACAATTCAATCTGATAAGTATACTCTCCTGAATTACGTTTCTTGTATCATATACAGCTTCATGATCCTTGGGATATTCTGATTTGGGGAGTGCTCACATACGGGAACAATGGGAAAATGCATCTGATATCGGAGACGGAGGTACGCTTGAGCTACACATGGTCGTTCTCTGTGTGAATCATTCTACAGTCGAGGTCTTAAAATATAAAAGTTAATGTCTGATTGTTGATATGCTTTCATGGATTACGGCTCGACCCTCAGGTCTCAAAGTCTAAGCCCCCGTCAAGATGAGACTGAAATGGACCCGGCCTTTCAGGGCCAGACTCTGGCCAATATACGCGTGTCTCTAATAATCCATCTATATACTTTATATACTTCATGGACCTTCTTGGCCTTCGACTGGGTGTTCCATTTTCTGTGCTGACAGGAGCAGGTTGGGATTTGATAACTCAAATTTATAATCGCAACTCATCATGGCCAGATGCTCTGATTTTCGAACTATCACGTTTTATGGGGTTCAATCGTAATGTAAATACCAGATGCAGACTGAAGGTAAGCAATTGAGGGGCTTCCCCTAGCCTTTCCAGCACAACTAAGTACTACTGAACTGGTCATCAGTATTCACAGAGCTCTTTCTTCCTTATACAGCCATATAGGTCCTCCCAAGTGAGCGAGGGACGTACGTGTGGCTGCAAGAGTATGCTGGAACTATGGAGGAACTTGGCATCAAGTGGTTGGGAACGCGTCGCGCCACGCGTGTCAGTTAGGACACGCGTCAGTCACATGTGATAACTGATGGGTCGTGTTCGGGGCCGCAAATCAAATTCGGTACTTCCATCTAGTAACTAGTACTCTTTGTGTCGCTTTTGCCTAAATGATGTCGAGACACCTGAGCATGCATTGCTGTTGGGCGCCGGTAACAACGCGGTCGTTGTGGCACGGTCTAAGGCCTTCGTCCACCTGATCCCGCTATTTCCGAACCTCCCTCTCTCACACATTACCCCTGGGAACCCGCGCAGGATTCTCAAGAAGCTGATCTTCACCGGACCGACAATTCATTTGGTAGCCAGGTTCGTTTGGGAAACCCTACAGATTTTCGGATCTACCCCATTTACCTCTCTGACAGTTCTCTTGTCGACTCGGAGAACCGAAGTGGCATCCCTTTGGATGCTTAACTTGTGTCTCGAACCTCTCACACTTCTTTCGATCTATTAATTACTTCTGTCATAATAAAATATGGCGAATATCACTTGTCAGAGTAACTATACCTGGCACGTTTCTCAACCTGCTAATACTAGGCATGATCGCTTTTTTTTTCACTGACCATTTGCTAGATGATAGGCCGCTTTGAGCGTTATGTTCATGGATGAACACTTGGGTCGATATCCTGCTGTATCATCCAAACTAACTCTGTATGAGTGGCGCTGTAGTCAGACATGGATCAGACCCTTTCCATGGGACGTTGCTCGCACAATCTGATTGGACCCCCATCGGCAGATAATTGTAGCTGCTTGGCGGCAACGCGAACACAGAGACGTAGAAATCCCAGCCGGGAAGTCTAATTATATATCTTCTAAAGGTACCTGAAACCATGCTGGCCGAAACACTTGGGTGCGTGTATTAAATGGATGGCTATTTGAAACTGAACTCAGGCAGTCTCATATTTTCATGTAGTTCGTACACTGTTACCGCGACAAATGCTCGTCCGTAAGCCAGTCCTTTCCCGAAATTTCTTCCATAATGAGCAATCTGACACTTAAGTGCGGTGATATCGGTGTCCGTGTATATAAGTACAAAATAGAGAACAGCACTTTTGATTGTGGTTATATGTTTACACGACATGACCCCAGTTGGTCTCCTTGTCGTCACTTCCTGCAACTAGCCGTAATAAACACTTGCAGATCTATGGTCACGAGACATTAGAAGGTCGTTGCAACCCAAGACTCAAGAGAAAGAGAGCTACTAACGGCAGAGTGATGGTCTTCCCATTATCGCACTTGATGAGAACCATTTCAGTACCCTATAGCAGATAAGATTCCAATAAAAAGATGCTCGAGAGAACGGAGCTCACGTCGCTCGTGCGGCTGGTGGACTCGACGACACCTCTAACGAGTTGTCCTTTCGACCCGTAGAAGAAGATGCGTGAACCACTCTAAACAGTGAAAATGAAAAATGTGTCTAGAATAGACCGTGAAGAACGCAAAGAGGACATACTGGAAACGCGTCCATAGGAAAATCCGATAGGTAGGTAGGTAGGTAGAATTATGATGGGGCAATGATAGCTGCATATCTGGGTCTACGCAATGCGCTGGTTTAAGTACCTTCAAACCATTGTTGTCTCAGTTGGATTATGAGAAAGGGTGTATCATGTATGTAACGGACCCCAAATGATCTGGGGATTTTGAACTCGGCATGCGCAGAACAAAGACCCAGAACCGGTCCGAGTCAGCCACAACCAACGATTTGTGAAGAGGGTACATCCTTCCACAGCCACTCGCGACGGGAATGAGGTATAGATAGTTCAATACTTCTTGCAATTAACGTGGCGTATACAATTCATACATCCATTTTATACATAGATGACGGTTCCGAAGGGAAGCCTGAGACTCGAGAGATTCAGAACAAACTGAAGCGGGATCTGTCCAAGGACATTTGGGGAGCCACGGTCGTACACAATTTATTCCACGGATATGAAGATTTGAGGTGCGAAGAATTTTGTTAACGTCAAATCCGAGAGTCTCATAATTGTTATGGTCAGAGACCTCTGTCACTCGGAGTTCGTTATTCAGTATCCGGACTATGCTCTCATCAGATGTTACCCTCGCATCTTATGAAGTATGCATTGTCCACGGATGCAGAAAGTTAAAAACTTTGAATGAGAGAACCCATCCGATGTATGTCCAATCGTGCGGGCATGTAAGAACCACCTGGAATGCAGGGCCGGATAGTGGATGGTACCGAGAACGGCCAAATCGACAAAGCGTAACTTGTATGGACCTCGTTGCTCTTCTCACGTCGCTTAGACATAAATTTGTCGAAGGGCTGTGGTGCATCTCGACCCCCAGAAGGAGGACATCGGAATAATTAGTTCAATAGAGGATTCTATAGGATCCATGCCGTATATACCATGTACATGCATGGGACGTATGACGGGAATGAAAATTCCTGCCTCATACTAGATACTCTATGCGCGTATTACTGGTAGTATCCATCTTCCCAAACCTTAGAGACCACTTTAGGCAGGTCGATAGAACTGTTTTCGCCTACCATTTGATGGGCCAGTCAGCTAGAGTTTAGAAGTATGAACCTCTATTAGGATACTGGTAGACACGCGTAGCTTGATTCGTTCCCTCGTACCCGGCATAGATAATTAGTCCGGAATAACCCCAAACAAAAATAGTACCTCCGCTGGTTGAAGCGTCACTATGACTGCCCAGAAAGTGGCAGACATTTGGGGACGATAGGAAAAATAATTTAATCGTAGCCTAGTACGGGAAGGACTGAGAGACTGGCACATGAGCCGCATGGAAGAGTTCTTGATGAGGTCTCCTCGAAGTCGAGGCATAAGATGAAACAGGTCCAGTGGCGAACTATAGGAAGTTTACGGGTATCCAGGTCGTTGTGCACAAGATCGTAAATGTCAGACGAGTGAACATAAGGACGAACCAACAAGCAAATGAAGGCGTGGCTTTTTAGTACCGTGAGGAACACGGTAAAGGTCTATGGCATCTGTAGGTCATGACCTAGATTCACAAATTTATTTCCGGGATAGTGATGTGGCGCCCACGGTTGAGGGAGTATTATGGGAGAATATTTAATAGGCGCCGTCTAAATCGGTAACCCAATGGGGTCGAAGACAAAGTGCGGCGACCTTCCTCAATTCGGAGATGAACTATGGAAAACACACGATTCATGAAATACGGACGAGTCAAAGAGAGCGAACCTGCAAGAGGGAACACGACGTCACAATCGCGAAAAAGTAGCTGAATGGCGAGATTATGTACCGGAGTCTCGAGACCTCATTGCGCAGGATGCAGCGGTACGAGTGGTTATCACCCTCTTCCGAAATCACAGGTTCCTTCACATACGGACAATCCATCTTGTTATGTGTACACCTTGTTGGCCAATGACAGCTTGACAGACGGTGATGGGAGGAGGCACCAGCTGACATTAGAATCTGTAAGCGAGTGGACATGACAAAAAGATACTCGTGCTCTTCGACTAACCTTGATATAACTGGTGCTACCGGCTCCAGTATACTGTTCAAAGAATGATGGAGTATACAGAAAAATTACAGTAAAGATGCTGTCGCCATAGTATTGACGACGGTTGCCAAGTATAACGGAGATTCAGTAGCGCACCGTCAGCTTCCGTGTCGGAGGACAAGATCGGCGGTACAGCAAGTATCTGCCTAGAGGATCGAGACATATCCTACGCAGGAAGACCAGCATCTAAGAATTATCGTGGCAATCACCGGGCGGGGTATCGGCGAAGGCGGGGACCCTGGAATGTTACAGCGCTTGTGTCCCCTTTGTAGTGCGAGAAATTTCTTTGGTTCGCGTTTAGTCCACCGCTGATTCAGCATCAGAGTATCGGTATCGATCCCCAGATTATTCGATGCTGTGGTACTCTGTTTACAGCGTAGTAATAAATGTGGAAGAGGTTCATCCACCGTGCTGCCTTGTTCCTGGGAAAATAGGTGAGTCACCTTATCAAAGACGTAAATCCTACAACATTTCGGTTCTGAGTGCGCATTCTGTCAGATTAGAAAGAGCTTCTGTCAGAAACGGACCGGTAGATGCACGAAGCCGCTCTGAACCAGGACCGAGCTTGCCACAGAAGGGAAGCTGGGAAATGACCACATGAATCCGACTCCTTGTCATCATTTGACAATCTTTATTGATGGAAAGGAGTCACAGCAATTAAAATACCGCACGGTAACTTCAGATTGTGAAGCACAACGGGAGCACATGACTCACAAAAGCAGATTTTTGTCAATGCGTGCATCCTGTGGACATCAGACGTTAACAAGGCCCTCTTTGTCATCGAAACGCGCAGTAGTTAATTAGAACACTTTATGCATCATAGATTCAGCGATCGGCTCGGCGGAAATCAAGACACATATGGCTGAGCTGTATCAGCGGAGATAGCCAATTAATCCAGTTTTCCAGCCATAGAACAAGGCAATGTAAGCCGAGATGTTTCATAGAGATGCTCATGAACAAGTGATCAATGAAGCCCGGACCGTAATCGATGAGTAGGCATTGAAATAACTTTCAGAACCCAGCTAAAGATCACGAGTTACGCGCTGCAGTATTCAAAAGATTTTTCGTACAGTGAATAGAGGACAAAGATCAAAGAACTCTAGAAAGCGACTCTCAGCAGTGAATGACGCAGCCTGCGGCCGTGCTACCAACTCGGGTGGGTTCAGTGAGTACTCCATGGCATTTTGCAAGATCGAGGTGACATAGAATAATTCTGCTAATTCCGAGGGTCTGAAAACGAGACCGTGGATGGCGTCGAGGGCGGTGAATGAGCGTTGAGAAGGAAAAAGGATCGGAGTCACGACCAGTCACGGTCACATGCCTCCCGTTTTTGGATGAGCCCGTTTTGCCGCTCGGTCATCGAGGCCACCTGATATTACATGTCACCACTCAGTCTCTTTATGTAGCTTTATTTTATGAATCCTAGTGGAGAATATCAAACTTGAACCGACCTCGGAGTCGGTCCAAACCGCGACCTGAAAAAGCCTCCTCTGTAATGCCCACCACCAGCCTCTGCCGATGTCGACACCAGAAAGAGCGGAGACGCTCGGACAACGAAACATAATACGTATTATATCTTTCTTATCGAAGCTTTCCGTGCCGGTGCCTAACCGTTGTGCTTTTTTTAACTCCTCGAGGGCCACCTTGGATGATGTATAGAATTTTCCTTCATAAAATGGGCACATCTCGCAAGAGCATAGACAATGATCCTAGACACAAAAGCTTAAGAAAGCTAAAGACGACTCAGTGGACGATGCGGTAGTTCCGGTTTCCACTCTTGTTGGTCTTCCTCGAACGCCAGTACCGTTCTTGTATGGAGTCAACAGCAATCCGTATTATGTTTAGTTTCTGGAAGCCATGAGCGGCTGATATATAATTAATTGGTATACGACGGCAACACTACAAGAGATTGGGTATCATAATAGATGACGTGCATTTTTATGGGTTTCCTTGCGACAATGTCAGCCACTCTCCTCATCGTCATGTCCCACAACAAACCTTCAAACACACTTAAGGTGCTACGGGAATGTGAAGTTGGCAGGAATAACCCAAGGAAAGCACAGATGGGTAGCACCGTTTGGATTTGGCGAATGGACGAATGGGTTTTATGACTCGGAAGCGCCTGGGAAGGGAATAAGATAACATATGAGAAGAACTGACGCGGAGACAAACACGCACGCACACGCACACGCACCTCTCACATCAAGATCAATCATCAATTCTGTGTTTCGTCTCTAAGCCTAAGTACATCAGCTATTTTCTTCCTCCCAGTGGCCTGTGAAACCGAGCTTGCCTGCGTTCACCGAGGTATACGCTGGCAAGAACTGGCTAGATTGTTTCGATGATCTCGATCAATCAAAACGGAACACGATTGAATGGACGAATGGGTTTATGGCGCGGAAAGCGCTTGGGAAGGGAATTATGGCGAGCGCGTATGTTACTAACAAACGCGCACCCACAATCTTCAATCGCGTGTTTCTCCTTGTGGCCGATGAAAGCGAACACGCCTCCATCTAGGACTTTGACCTCTTCCTCACTGTGTCCGATTAAACCGAGAACATCTCCGTTCACTGAACTCAAAGGAGGTGCATGCCTGACCCAGGACCTTGATACCTGGCTAGGTTGGTGTGGGTTCCTACTGGGGGATTGATGATCAATCAAAGCGAACCACAAGGATATCGACAGGGAAGACCACTTACTTTCTCACCGTCGAGTCCTAACAGCGGACCCATCCTCATCATGAATGATGAAACGCCAAGAATCCGGCCCAGTCTGCGATATACTGATAACTTGTGTGCTATGATGGCCTCGGTCAATATAAAAATTTGCGTACCTTTCTTTTAGTAGAAAATAAGGTGAGAGCTCGCTTGGAAGATATCATACCGTGGGTCGGACGGCCCGAAGCCATGCGCTGGTCACGTGTGGTATTGATTGCTCTTGTTTGACAATTTCAACGCCTTCTCTTTCTTCCTTCCTCCGACGTTCCTCGAACGGATACCTCCGCTTGAATGCGGGACTGGCCTCTACGTGTGGTGTGCTGGGTATAACTCTTTGACCAAGACTCGGCTGGTATGCGCGACGTTGTTTTTCGCTGACCAAAGGTGGTCTGATGTTCATGTATAGCCAGAATGTCCTCAGCTCGGAGCGACTCTGGGATGGATGCTGGTGAACGTGAAACGTTGTGACTTCATATACTGTGAGTGCCTGTAATTACCGATCCCGAAAGCGTTGCCCTCATCGAGCCTTGCTTCCTCAGCATATATGCCCCGTCGCAATACCTCTGACCTCGCCCTATGAATAGGCAACGGCCAATCCCTGTTCGGAGGACCAGGATGACCCCATGCTTGAAGACACGCACTAATTGGGTTGTTGCCAACTCAAACCTACTTTTCCGTCGTGTTTCGCGTCAAGTCTCACCGTTGCTGAGAAACACCGGGACATGGATATGCTATGAAATGGCACCAAGGTGCGCCCTATAATTTCTTTTCGAAAGCTACACCAGGTTGACTCTACGTTCAGTTAGTTTGAGCTTGGGCGTGGACTGACTCTTGAACATCGCCTTTCGATGCCTGTTGTCCAAGCTCCAAGTTTCACGGCATATCACTTTTACCCGGCACGTCCCCCCCCCCAACTACGATGTAAGTCTCCCCCTCCACACACCCTCTTCTGATGAATCGCACATTCCCCTTGCATTTTGACGACCCCGTTGGGCTGGATGCGCGAAATTGTTGCGTCCGTAATATATCCTCCTGAGATTATTACCCTGGCGTCTTTTCGACATTTTCAGATTTTTCTGACGAGGTTATTCTAGCGATTTCACAGATCGCTCTGGGCTCCCATCTTTGTTGGTTCGCGACTCCCAGGTTCTTCGCAGCTGACCTGATAACTTCTTTTTGAGGTAAGTGCGCAATGCTTCGTTTTGTTGTTCTTCTCGCATGATGTTATGTCTTCTATATTTGCTACTTCGGAGGGTGAACATAGTTACCCGATGAGACTATTTTTCCACCAAGATCTCTGATTCTCTTTCCTTCTTATCCTTTCTCGGTCGGGGTGTAACTATGTGCTTACATTCATACGTCAGGGTCACGCTTCCGTCCAGACTACGAATCACTACGATTGCTAAACGCTAGATGGCAGCCCCTCCAAGGGCCAGTCTGACCTGCAGAATGCCTGTGGTCTGTAAGGTGATAAGCCTGCTTATTTGTCGTCTATCTTGCTAATACGAGGTTATTAGATCTAGTATCGAACCGGTACATTGAGGCTGCACTTTTGCGGTTCAGTCGTTTATTTGACTGTACCTGTAATCGATACAATTCTTTGGAAATGAAATGAAATATCGATGCTGATTCGTGGACCGACGCAATTGTCAGAACTTGAGATTATACTCCGTCAATGGCCGGCTTTTCATTCCTCTTCTTTGTGATATGTAGTCCGCATCCATTGACCGCTACCTTTTTCCGAGAGCGAAAGACGGCTTCGTTTCTCTCCCGCTACTGCCGATGTGAATGAAGAATACCCGTCAACTACACGAGACTGTTTTTCGGGCTCGCTATTCCAGAAGGTTGAGTTTGCAGTGACGCGCCACGGGCAATGAGTGGGGGTGCACAGACTCAGATTCTTCGAGCATCTATTGGTTACGTCTGGAAGCTGAAGTAACCTGGGAATACGACATTACCGTCGGATACTTCACCCCACGTACCCCACATACCAGAATATTTGGTCCTGTTCGGCGTTGAGGGCAAGGAAAAGGAAGTCATGCATTGTTACTTACAGGATACGCAGGTTCGCTTGTTGTATCTAATACTTAGTCGCCTCTTAGAGAGGAGGAATACTTGTACCGGTACGTTGTGTTATCTTGCGAACTGGTGTTGGGGAATAGGGATGTACATATCCATTCCCGCCTATGCCGAATGAATTAATCCTAATGGATTCTTGAAGTAAGCCGTACCCAGAAAAGCCAAAGAATACATACATCACCATTTGAAATTCAAAGATCAGCGCGGTGCCGAAGTGGGCTCGGGGTCTGCTTTCCTTTCCTTCTAACAGTCACACTCACCATCACTTGGCCTCTTCAAAACAGCCACTCTTATGGACGGACACCAAGCTTTCTCAGGTTTGGCTATAATTGCCGATTGGCCAGGCGATGGACAAGACACCAGATCCCAGTCTAGTACTGCACTTGCGACTCCAGTGACTCCAACTCGAGGTCCTCGGGCTGTCGTATTCTGTGCCGCGAGAGAAGTCACTCGTATCTTTACAAAGGAGGGATGCACATTTGCGATCTTGGGAAGTACAGCGTGCTATCTCTACAGAAATGACCGTTTACCGAATGTGAGTACTTGTCTCTCTTGATTGCGGATCTTGACAATGGCGTATATAGGACCTCGACATTTTGATGTCATCACATACCTGCAAACCAGAGTTGTTGAAGGAATTCTTCGTCACTAAGAATCCGGATCGTTTTTACCTCACGGACACTAAAACACCCGGAGCTACCTGGAAGGTCTTTTGGTACCACGACCACAACGTGGATGGGAAAGTGGAGAAAACCAAAGTCGACATCCTCAAACCGGGAGTGTTACAACTCCCGATGATATTTTCCGAGGCTATCGTCGATAAACAGGGATTCCCGGTCGTTCCCATGTCAATTCTGCTATTGCATAAACTGAAGGGATGGAAGGATAACATGGAGTCGACGGAGCAGCGACTTCGGAACAAGCATGATGCGGATGTGGGAGATATAGGCTCACTGTTGAGGATCATCGTGGAGGGAATGAGCATGCAGGAAAAGAAAAACTCGACGTATTGGAAACGGTTTGCAATGGAACGGTTTGATCAGGAATTCCGGGATGGGACCGAGCGTCGGGTGAGGTTGTTTTGTTCGAGGTTCCCAGAGTATCGTGCTATGTGGCGGAAGCTAGGCTGGTAGGACCAGCTACATATTTTCTGTTCACTCTGTACTTCCGTATCTATAACCTCGCTGAAATTTTGACACAGAAGCTGTCAGGGAACTTCAATATGATTAGACTTTTAGGGCTGTTCTGCGTTTGCGGTCCCCAGCCTTGAAGATTTAGAGGCTTCGGTCTTATTGAGTGAAGAGAAAAACCAGGAATGCGGGAAGGAACATGGTGACGTGGGTAGGGAAGCGGAATTCATGCACTGTTAAGTATATAGTTCATGCATAGAAAGGTACGTATCATTCGGTCATGTCAAGCATAATCATCGTATCTAATGCCGGTGGTGGTAGAAGAGGTACACGTTCACATCACCTACAGGGATGTGAACAACATCTGTGGAAGGCCGCGTACGGGCTCGGGTAGACGAGTCAGAGCTAGACGAAGAAAAGGAGCTCGCCCTGGAAGACGCGCGATTCCTGCGGCGACAGGTTTGCTGGTTAGGCCTAGTAACGTTCGAAGAAGAAAGTTGTGGTGGGACAGTGTGAGGAACGGACTGGCTATGAGTTTGGTTATGGGCAAGGCAAGAAGTTTTCCTCACTTCGGACCCAGCACGATTTCTTGCTGCGACGATGGGATTATAAGGAACCAGAGCATTGTTGGGCTCGTTCCGAGATGGATGGGTGGTGGATGAGCGGTGGGCAGCTTGAATGTTACCGCCATTCGCATTCGAGAGAGAACGATGCTGTGGGTGGGAAGCGTGTACTGGATACGCAGAACTTGAACGGTGGTTCTGCCACAGCGGGTGCGTATAAACTCCCTGGTAAGGGGGGTGGAACGGAGTTCTGGGGGCGTTATTGTGACTATGATACGGATAAGTCGACGCGGGTACTGTACCCGTGCCCATTCATGGCAGGGCAGAGAGACTGCTGGCGGTGGCGGTCATGGTTCAGATCCATAGTCACGTCGCTACACGAGGATAATTTGTGTCAGTAAGACAGTGGCTCCAACTGACCTCGGAGAGGATCCGGATTTCTATGATGAGGAAAGAGGAAAGGACGAGTATATATGCGTCTCTGACGGGCCGCCGTTACGAGCCTTGCCTAACAGCCTGAGAGACGGGGTACATGTGTATCAAGTCTCAAGAACGAGGTGCTTGACTAGTGCCGTGGACGGAGAGAAATCGCATGTTGCCATGCTACTCTTCGTCAACTCTCACGGATGCTACGTGGTTGGCTACATGCTGTATTGGCCCTTCTATTCGGATAATCATGAGACCAGTTTCATCCAACTGTGCAAACAAGACAGAAGTGTCAATAATCTCAGATCGCGGTCGGAGCAAGGGCATTCTCCGATGAAAACCGTTCTTGAATTTGGGTAATGCCAAATCCAAGGGCAATGCTTGCCTGTTACCAGAGTGATGGTTCAGCCTTCTGTTAACCAAGATATACTCAAGTAACCTGTCAGTGGAAAACACAAACATGCATTGATATAAACGGGTCTCTCATATATGAACACCATTAAACGAAATTTCGAACATCAATTGGACGAAATCCTATGTCTGTAAGCAACACTATTTCTAACTGCACATAGTGGCCTTGTAAACTGCATTCGCGAAGCACTAGGAATAATTTCAGCATGAATTGCACATTAAATGCGTATGACATACGTTATAATTGTCGGCATTGACAGCTTGTTCAACAGGAAGAAGTGCCCGGTCTTTAGCACAGCCATAGGTGACATCGATGGTAGCGGAAGTCGCATGAGTGAGCTAGATAACAGAACCATCAACTTGTAGATCAATGTAGATCCAGAATAGCTCCTACCTCATGGAGCATAAGCCCGTCAGTAGTATAGGTGCCGTCAACTGTACCGGAACAAAGACGCGGAGTAGAAGCCAAGGTGAAAAAGAGATTGCAAAAGAAAATCTGGCACCAACAAACGGTCCATCAGATTCTGTCAATTACGTGCCCATGGTTGAAACACGTACATTGCCAATGGGGAGGGCAGTATAGGCAGCGATACCTTGTGTTTGACAAGCAGAGATCGGATCCGTGCAGTCCATCCTGCAGGAATTTGAAAGGTTGAAAAAGAAGATAGATGGAAATGGCATACGTCCTTGTGTTAGATGATTCGTTTGCGACTCTATCAAATACCGCGCGAACCGTGGATGTCGGCGAAGTGCCGAAGTAAGAATTATAGAGAGAATTAGTACCGTTCGCTGCAATATAAGAGGACGCCGCCGAAGCCAATGCTTTCGACCCGGTATAGCTGGAGCATATGTTAGAGATGTGAATGCCAGAAATGAGGAACACGTATATACCAACCTTGCATCAATAATGTGCGCCTTGCTACTGTTAGTACAGATATCAACCGCCCGGGTATTCAGGACAGGAAAAAGATCCCGCTTGGTCAAGTCGCCAGAGATCTTGACATCAACAGAGCTAGACGATACTGAAACCTCATCAAGGCTCGCCCCATCGGTGACCCTAGCTTCCGGGCTAGTGATATAGAAGGACGTCACAGGGGTGAAGGTGAATGTTCCTGGACCAGCTGAAGCAAAGTCAAACAGCGCTGATACTGTGAAGCGAGAATGTAGGATTAGCAAAAATCGACAGTTAGAAAATCAATCACTGACAATCATGTTTGGCAGTAACTGATTGTCCAGGAGGAATGACCGCAAAGGCGGAGTCATTAGTGTCCTTCAAAGAGACTGAAATCTGGAGGAAATAAATGAATCAGGGTCCGGGAAAAGTCTTACTGTGGCAATCTACCTTGATCCCGGTAAACTCAACGGTTTCTCCATCCTTGGTGACAGTGAAAGATTGGGTTGGAAGAATGTCGTCCAAAATCGTCCCATACTTCAAGATCTTCACCGACTCTGAGCCAGTGTTGGCTACGGTCGCCGTGAACTTGAGATCGTCAATACTGGTGATATTGGAGGCCGGTCCAGACAAGGAGACACTAAGACCAGCGTCTCTCTTGTAAGGACTGGCAAGCGCAGAGAGGGCGAGGGCGAGGGTAATCAGAGAAGTGAGCATATTATGAAGTCGAGGGTGTACTTGACTGACGATTGAGGTTGTACTCCTCCCACTTAAATATACTTTGGATGCCATCGCATGAAGTCATCGTGACAACGGGGTACCTGTGCGACCGACCTCGGCAATCGATTCAAAAAGAGGCGTTCCTTGACTAGAATAAATTTATATACATAACCAGTCAAGGTGTCAAAGAACACGCCGGTTGGAAACCGGACGTCTGTGCCATAATTATCAGTCTCCATGTTCGAGATGTGAAACTAAGTAATACCCCTACTTTTGCCTTCTCTACCAAGGCATGGCTGAGGTCGCTTGAAGAACGAATAAATCGTTCAGTTGTACGAGCTTCCAGTCAAGGACGTCCTAAACAATGTCTCGACTAGCAATTCTTATCATGAAAGACGTTAGTTCCGCACCTCTAGGAGCTTTGAAATCCTCAGTGCGACTTCAACGGGAGGATGCACTAATTTTAGCGCTATCCTCGGAAGGGGTGTCAGGTAAATGATCAGATCTTCGAAAGGGCAAGTAAAACCTAGAAATCATTTATACGCGGAACTCATACAGTGACCGATAGAATATCAGTTGTTAACCTGGCGCGATCGTGAGCGAGTTATTTCATAAATGAGGACAAAAATGGTCAAGAAAACCCGCAAGTTATTTAGAGTTAAGGCCGATATGCATGCTGCCGATAATATCACAGTCCAGTCTCATGAGAACAAACTGAAAGGATAAGGGAAAAGGCTAAAACGATACTGTACCTCGAGGATATCTGTTCCGGAACAATTAACGTTATCCACGTTCGCATCATGAGAATACCGAAGACTTACAAGTACAAATAAATGGACGGAGGGATGGCGCACGACTACTTCGTGTGCGCTGGCTGTCAGCGTAACAAACGACCGCTGCTAATTAGCCTTCTGACAAGAAATCCAGCACACGTCTGGAGAGGAAGAATCGAGGAGTTCACCCTGGTTATCCATTCATACTTCCGCACATCTCGAGGCCAGTAGAGTACTTGCTGTAACGACTGCCTGTCCGCGTTCCTCTTATCGATGGGATAACTCAGGTTTCAATGACCGGAGACAAACAGTCTTCTTTCTAAGTGAAAATCGGCAGCCAGTGAACAACCGCCAACCTGCAAGCGATAGCCTCCAAGTCGATGCGTAATCACACGAAGATCGGAAGAATCAAGGTATTAGTAAGTAACACAAGTCAACGTCACGGAATCAGCCACTGAATGAGCATGTGATCCTGCGAACTTTCATTCTCGGAACCTCGGTCAAAGCCCATATCCTTTCCATGAAACACTTTGAAAGACCCTCGCATATTCTATCCTCAGTGTCCTCTGAACTTCAACGCAATACCTTTATTCGATGGAATACCTTTCTGACTCACCTCATTACCGTTATTACGACGTTTCATCATGACCTCGATCATCCATGTAAAAGATTCATATCCAGTGATCGAACCTGTTTATCGGGAGCCTTCATGAACTTATACTAAAGTATTCAAGAGCAACGCCGACCTGTACGAGGCCGATGTGAATTCATCTCCGAGTCTGATGTCCCATATTCGATCGAAACACGCGTTGTTTTTTCGCTGGACCACTACCCCCAGAATCGATCGAGGATAATGTGGATGGTACCCCATATTTCGCGTACTTGGTGAATCATTTCTATGCCGAATAGTGTTCTTCGACTGAATCAGTATACCCACCAAGGCCTTCCCTACCAGGTCTCCTCAGCCCAGAAGACTTAGGGGAAAACCTTTCAAATGTCATTCCGATGCACAGACCTCGTCCCTGTTCTTTAATAACAACGCGTCCAGCGTCGATATTAATGCGCACCTCCCTCCCTGCCCCGCAACTCCTAATTTTCCTATTCATCTATTACCAGGACGACTACCACGTCATCTTCTTCCGTGAGGCACGACGACGGCCCCACTCCTTCCTACCCATATGCTGCCACCACACAAACGTGACACCGAATTCGATACAGGGACACCTCCACAGCTCTCTCCCAGCGAACATCTTCTATAATTAGAGAGGAATATCTACGGGTACGACTCTGGGGAAGGACGAGGAGGATGCAATGGCACTGGCGGCTGGTGGTTGACTATGCTAGTAAAGGAGATTCGAGAGGACATCAGCGGGGGTGAGGACTACGACGAGGATGGGCAGGATTTTTTTGTGCTTTCTCGCATAAGAGCGGATTTCAATCAAATAGGAACTGGTGATTTGGGGGAAAGAATGAGAGAGTGAAGGCACATTCAAGTAAAAGGATGCGTTCGTGATGTTCACCAGGCCTCTCTGGCTCTATTCCTTGAAAAGCGTAAATATTATTGACAATGTAGAAGTCACATCATACACTGAACTTCTCTCCAAGGATTGTTTGGCCGACGTCTTCCGGTGCTCGTTCGACTGGATAAGAGACGTCCTTGTGTTGAAATTGGATTGTATGCAGAGACCGAAGAATGTATGCAAAATCCAGACATATAGTCTTGTTCAATGAAAAGACCTCATGAGACGAATGGATGATCTCACCCTGGTCATAGAGTTAGTTTCCGTACCGATTTCCTCTCTGACATCGAACACTTGCGTAAAAAAGTCCACGTTCCCGAAAGTGGAGGGATAAACACCTTTATAACGACTGAAAAAACGAACCTTCTTTTTCTTTCCAAGTGCAATCGGACGCGAACTGGTGGTAGGTATCGCACCTAACCCAAAGAAATTTCATAGGGTACGTTCAACGTTACTGTGTAATAAAGGTAGATGCTGAAGACATACTTGGAGAAGCAGCCCGATCCAAGAAGAAAAAGGGTCGGGTGCGATTTATGGGGAGGAAAACTGAGACTGCGGCATTCCATCATTTCCGCTCACATGCGCTTCCTGTAACGGCACAAGCTTTGACTGGTGGGCGGCCCGTGTGCAACGTGCAAGGACTGGCACGAAGAGATGAGGGCAGAAAGTCGACACCGGAGATTTGGACAAAGAATGGACTGGGGAGCGACACAAACACATCGATAGGGAATGGCAGGTGAGAGAATTAGTGCGTAGAGGCCGATCCATAAATCCGATATCCAGGAAGGTTCACAGAGGAAAGTAATCATCTGGCAAAGAGAGAGAAGGCTGACAAGCTACGTTCCTGCTAGTTGTCTCTGACAATGGCGAGATCGCTTTGCGATACCGAGGCGATGTGTACACGCTCCAGCTCAGGGGACATCACAGGCTGGATCTTACAGAAATTCCGGCTTTATCCTGACGGAGTTTTTAGCGCCAGATGCGTGATTGAGAGTGTGGCGATGAAGATTGGACGAACCAAAATAGCACGCGTCAACTTCTCCGGGCCGAATCCCCGATTCCGGGATTCCCCGTGTGCTTTTTTTTTCTTCGCCTCGTTATTTTTGTCTCTCTCATTGGTCTGCCCGTCCTCGTCCTCTTCAACGGTTCGCCATTAGAACTCAAAGCATAATGTCCTCTCATTACGGTGTCTCATTTTCAGAGGCGAATACTCCTCTGTCACTGAAATACTTCGAGCATACGCCTCTTCTCGTATGCCATTTCGTCTCTCGACGAGATGGTACAGACAACTCGCACTGCTAAATCCCCGGTACACGGCTTGTTTCGTCATTTACACTTCAGGGCACGCCGAGAAGTCGGATATCGTAGACCTGTAACCGATCGTCTTGAAGCTCACGATCAAGACGACCTGTAAATCTGAGCTCAAATTTGGCTGATACATTTTCGCTTATCTCACACCTTCCTAAATAGAATTTGATACCTAATTTGGAACGGCTGTGCTGCGTGGCTCATCATCGTGACACGCTTTCTTCGCGCCTGGCTACCATGACTGTACAAAATCCTCACGCCTTCTCTGATTTTCGTCTATGGCTGTATTTTTGCAACTGTAGACTGAAATGCTCGCCGCTCTCGGATGTCTGGAACAGCGCTACCTTCTGCCTGCTCTCATTTGATTCATTCCTTGCGGTTATCACCTTCGATACTCTACCGGTACCTCGTTAAATCCATGCTTACATCCTTCTTGTTCGCTATTATCCTTTTCGTAGATGACAATTCCCTTGTGACTTTCAGATAAGACTGGGCTGGGCCCTGTAATATTACTTATTCATGTGCGTGACGTGCGATCCATGTTGATGAGACTGGACTCGGTGGCATCTCAGGGACATTCTTTTTTTTCTGAGCTCGCGCATGTTAGCGACGTTGCAGGAACACAATTAGCCGGAGAAAATATTTGTTTGCATTGCCGAGTGTGATTAGGTAGAGAGAATACAGAGTAGATGAGTTAGGTAGCGAGCGCTGAAAGCTGGAGCTGGTTTGGAAGACATATTTTTATGAATTGGTGTCCTCGTTGGATGAATAAATGCCTCTGTTGTGGGCGAATAAAGTATTGACGTAAACGCGACGCGGTTCTCAGCCGTTCCCAATTAGGTATCAAATTCTATTTAGGAAGGTGTGAAATAAGCGAAAATGTATCAGCCAAATTTGAGCTCAGATTTACAGGTCGTCTTGATCGTGAGCTTGCCTCCCATTCAAGACGATCGGTTACAGGTCTACGGATATCGATTCAATCGAATAACTCACCGGTTATCTGTTTGTTTTTGAGCCCTATCATCTTCGTGTATTGCCTTATCAGCCACGTCCGCCGCGGCTGGCTGTCGATCATTTGATTTATCTCCGGCGGATGGCAATGATGACGGCAACCTTATCTATCACACTCTCTTCGACAGCATTGCAGCCTAATGTCCTGTTCGTTCTTGTCGCTGAAGAAACCTGCCGTTTCTTGTTGTGCTACGTTGTAACGAAATTCGCTTGACACTTGACGAGAGAGATCCTCATGTTCGATTCGAACTCCCCTTATCTTCAACGTGTTCCATATGATTCGCGTCTCGCCAGGGGTACGCCAAGCCCTTCACCTATGATAAAGAAGAAGGCTTCTTCATCGATCAAAGAAGCCATTTTTATCTCTCTCTCTCTGACAGCAATTCCTACCCTCAGTTTTCAGTTCTTTTACCTTTCTGCGATGGTGAACATCACCTACGATGCGTGTTCGTCTTCCTCTCTCCTCTCCTCTTCTCCAAGCTAATGCGGATGCACAGCAGGAACTATAACCGCAACAGACACAGACGGAGTCGTATCCGCTGTACAACAATGGTGATATCGCATGGACGCTCACCTGCACTGCGCTTGTGTGGCTTATGATCCCCGGGCTGGGATACATGTATTCTGGTCTACTCAGGCGGAAGAACGCGCTCAGTCAGATATACTTGAGTCTCGTCTGTCTTGCCGTCGTGTCCTTTCAGGTCCGTCGCGATATCTTAGTCCCATATCTCACTGACCCCTCCAGCTAGTGGTTCTTCTGGGGCTACTCCCTCGCCTTTAGCGAAACAGGGAGCGCATTCATCGGAGACCTCAGTAAGTCCCCAACACCCTCCTTCCATTCCCTCTCACCCCCTCCCTCCATGCAGAATACTTCGGCCTGAAAGGCGTGCGAGACGCCCCTTCAATGGGCTCTACCCGCCTCCCCGCCCTCGTCTTCTGCCTCTACCAACTCATGTTCGCCGCCGCCACACCCATGATCGCACTCGGCGCTCTCGCCGAACGCGGGAGGCTCGCCCCCGTACCCGTATTCGTCTTCCTATGGTCGACACTGGTGTACGACCCCATTGCGTGCTGGACGTGGTCGGCGAATGGGTGGTCCTTCGTGTTGGGAGGTCTGGATTTTGCGGGTGGGACGCCGGTGCATATCTCCTCGGGGACAGCGGCACTGGCGATTAGTGTGTATCTTGGGAAGAGGAAGGGGTGGGGGACGGAAGGGGTTATGTATAAGCCGCATAATACTACGTACGTTATTCTTGGAGGTGAGTTCTTGTTTGGTTTCGGCTGCGGAGTCTGATCATGTTTTTCTAGTCGTGTTTCTGTGGTTTGGATGGTTCGGGTTCAATGGCGGGAGTGCTCTCAGTGCGAACCTCCGAGCTGCGCATGCATGCATTGTGACGAACTTGGCTGCTAGTGTAGGCGGGCTGACATGGATGCTCTGGGACTACCGCCTCGAGCGAAAATGGTCCGCCATCGGGTTCTGCTCTGGCGCTATTGCAGGTCTAGTCGCCATCACACCCGCATGTGGGTTCGTCGGAGCGCGTGAGTCATCCCTTTCCCTCCCTCCCACTCACTCACACCCACCTAGCCGCTGCGGTTCTCTTCGGCGTCCTCGCCGGTACATGTTGCAACTTTGCCACCCAACTCAAGCACACATTCGGGTACGACGACACCCTCGACATCTGGGCGTCCCATGGGATCGGAGGCGTACTCGGGAATATCCTCACTGGGCTCTTCGCACAGGCCTCCATAGCCTCCTTCGATGGGATCGCCGTGATACCTGGGGGGTGGATGGATCACCACTACGTCCAGTTGGGATACCAGCTTGCGGATAGTGTTACGGGTGTGGCGTATACGTTTGTGATGACTACGATCATATTGTGGGTTATGCATTGGATCCCGGGGTGTCGGTTACGTGGATCCGAGGAGGCGGAGGTGAGCGGGCTAGATGATCATGACATGGGAGAGTTTGCGTATGATTATGTTGGGTTTGAGAGAGGAGGTGATACTGATAGTGAGAGTGGGAATTTGGGGAGAGAAGGGGGTTGAGGTGAGTGCAGTGCCGGCCTATTAGTTTGGGGTGTTTTATCGCGTATAGTTATCCCTCTCTCGTTCAGACTTTAGATTTCCTTCTTACTTATACTTATTCCTCTTAGAATAGAATATTGCATCGTAGAATATGAATGCAGCTCCACTATTAATTATTAACCTCTCATGTTCGCTAAACAACTTGCGAAACTCGTCGAGCTTTAGCTTTACGAACGATATCATTCTGACAGGAAAGAATCCTACCCATCCTCCTCCTCGTATTCCTCACATAGCATCTCCCAAATCACCTTCCCCAACACCCTCGGCGCCATATCCTCATCTCCCTCCATCGGCCGTATTATGTCTCTCCTCCCTGACATCGCCGTGGAAAACGTTCGCTCGGAGTAGTTAATCTTGTGTTCGTGTGGCATATGGGGAGGAAGAAACAAGTCCTCGTGTCGACCCCATCTCGCGAAACTAGTAGCCAAGTACGTGTGAGAAGTATTACAAAGCAGGGATGGAAGCGTACAGAACTGTGTCTGAGGGGTTTACTCATGCAGGTAGGATTGAAGGCCTTGGTGTTGTTAGTGTGCGAATTTCTGTGAATGATGAATGACATGCCATATATCGGTTGCTGTAGGAAACGTACCGTACCCTCAGCAAAACAGGTCTATGCTCATTGGGAACAAGATACACTATACCATCGGAGGAACATCCGCCTCTGAAAATGAGCGACCACAATACGAGGACAATTATTCCTTGAGTTCTGACTGGAACAGGATGGCGGGAAGACCAACGAGAGAGATTACAATGCAGGGAGGGAAGTGTACATTAACATCGACGTTGTTATTAAAGGACTGAAAGAGATCACTGTACGTTTGATGGAGTTGTCAAGTCGTCTGGACTCAGGCCGGTGGTTTCATGAAGAGAACTGGTAGAAAAGGCCGGCACACTGATTCAGTCGAAGAATACCATTACTCATTGGGTACAGGAAAGACTCACCAAGTACACAAAATGCGGGGGTACCATCCACGTTACCTCGGCAGATTCTTGGGGTAGGGATCCAGCCAATGAATAGTGGTTTTTATTACGCTGTAAGATGCGTGCTTCGATTGACTATGGGATATCAGACTAGAAGTCGACATCCACGTCGTACAGGTCAACTTTGGTTTTAAATACTGTAGTCCAAGTTTATGAAGATGCCCCATAAAATTTCCCGGTCTCTGGATATCTTTTTCATCGATCTGAATGGCACCATGGAATATATCAGCAAACATTTCTGGTTCCACTCGGTAGCGAAAGAAAACAAAAACGACCCGGGTGTCAATTTGGAAGCATTGGGGACGGCCAAGGGAAATACCAGCCATAATCTCCCGAGGAGAGAATATATGTTGATAGCATAGGTATCTCAGGTCCCGTAGGCAGGATACCGTACGTCAACACTCCACACCGTATGCGCTTCCACAAAGCAGAGGTAAATTTTTTCAAAAGGTGATGTATTATGTCTTGAAGGGCGGTTGTTATAAGCGCGAGGTTCTCATTGATTCCTGTCGGTGGTGGTGTGTCAGTGTTTTGAGAGTGGTGACGACGCGTGATGGAAAGACGTCTTACCTGTGACGAGGTGAATCAGAAAGATGTTCGACCAGATAAATGTATCGCATTGAAGTTCAGAGGATATAGGGGATAGAATATGCGAGGAGCTTTGTTTCATGCAAAGGGTATGGACATTGGACTGTGACGAAGGTGACGGTCGGGTCCGATGGACGGATGAAAGGATCCCAGGATCACATGCTTGTTCAGTTGCTGATATTGTGACGTTGGCCCGTACTATTTAAGTTGGTTCTTCCAACCTTCGTGTATTATGCATCGACTCGTATGCTCCCTCTGACGGGCTTGCGAGTGTTCATTGGCGAGCTGTTTGCACTTGTAAAGAAGATTGTTTGTCTCCGGTCATTAAAACCTAGGTTATCCCATCGATAAGAGGAACGCAGACTTTTTCATCCATTCAAGGCACAAGCACAGGCAGTCGTTACAGCAAGTACTCTATGGGCCTCGAGATTTGTGGAAATTTGAATGGATACCCAGGGTGAAATCGAAATCGCCGCTTCTGCCTCGAGTCCAGACGCATGCTACATTTCTTTTCAGGAAGCTGACTAGCAGCGGTCGTTCGCAAAGCTGACAGCCAACACACACAGTGTAGTCGAGCACCAACCCGCCGTCCATTTCTTTGTAATTGTAAGTCTTCGGTGTTCTCTTCGTACGAAAGAGCTTAAGGTCTAGTTCCGGAACAGATTATCGTCGAGGTACAGTATGTCTTTTAGCCGTTTCCCTTATCCTTGCAGTTTGTTCTCATGATTCTTGACCGTGATATTATCAGGAGCATGCATTTCCTTATTAACTCTAAATGACTCGTGGGTTTTCTTGAGAATCGATTTCCTGATATGTGAACTGACTAGTTTACGATCGGTCCAGATTAACAACTCCAATTGAAGTTCTGTAGGTATCCGCTCTGCGTACAGATTCTGCTAGGTTTGATTTCTCCGTTCGAAGACTTGATCATTCACCGGACACTCTTTCCAAAAACAGGTGGTATATTCCCCCGTTGATGTCGCATTGAGGATTGCAAAGCGCCTAGAGGTCGGGCACTAGCATCTGGCATAAGAAAGGTCACTAATTGAGACATTCTTCAGGACTCCCTTGACTGTAAGCGCAGACTATACAAGTGAACGGTTTATTTGTTCTCAATCCCCCCTCAGCCGTTCCGTCTCAGTAGAGAGGGAGAAAGTATGGGTACTATGTTTAACATCCGGAAATTGAGACTCCCGATTTCTAACCGGCGTTGACTCTTTGCCTTGACTGGTTATGCATCTAAATTCATTCTAGCCAAGGAACGCTTCTTTGTGAAGCATCACCGCCCGAGGTCAGTCGTGCATGTGCCCCATTGTCACGATGACTTCATACGATGCCCCCCAAATGATATTTAAGTGGGAGGAGTGCAACCTCAATCGTCAGTCAAGTATTCTCTCGACTTCCTACCATGCTCACTTCTTTCATTGCCTCGCCCTCGCCCTCTCTGCATTCGCCAGTCCTTACAAGAGAGACGCTGGTCTTACCGTCTCCTTGTCTGGACCAGCATCCGATGTCACCAGTATCGATGATCTCAAGTTCACAGCGACTGTGGCCAACACTGGCTCAGAGTCGGTGAAGATCTTGAAGTACGGAACTATTTTGGATGACATGCTTCCAACCCAATCTTTCACTGTCACCAAGGACGGAGATACCGTTAACTTCACTGGGATCAAGGTAGCTTGCTACGGTAAAACTTTTTCCAGACCTTGATTCACGTATTTCCTCCAGATTTCGGTTTCTTTGAAGGGCACTAACGACTCTGTCTTTGCGGTCATTCCTCCTGGACAATCGGTTACTGCTGAACATAATCGTAAGGAGTACATTTCCCCTCTAGTGATTTTTGCTAATCCTATATTCTCGCTTCACAGTATCGGCCCTGTTTGACTTTGCCTCAGCTGGCCCTGGAACATTCATGTTCACGCCTGTGACGTCCTTCTATATCACTAGCCCGGAAGCTAGAGTCACCGATGCGGCGAGCCTTGATAAGGTTTCGATGTCGTCTAGCTCTGTCGATGTGAACATCTCTGGTGACTTGACCAAGCGGGATCTTTTTCCTGTCCTGAATACTCGCGCAGTTGATATCTGTACTGACAATACCAAAGCGAACGTTATCGATGCAAGGTTGGTGTATATGTGTTACTCATTTCTGGCATTCACATCTCTCACATATGCTTCAGCTATATCGGGGGGAAAAGTATAGCTTCATCGGCGTCCTCTTATATTGCATCGAACGGTGAAGATGCTCTTTACACTTCTTACTTCAGTACTACGCCGACAGACACGGTTCGCACGGTGTTTGATAGAGTCGCAAACGAAGCATCTAACACAAGGACGTATGTCATTTCCATCTACCCTCGTTTTATGCCTCTCAAATTCCTGCAGGATGGACTGCACTGATCCGCTCCTTGTTTGTCTTGAGGTTCCCGGTGTTACTGCCTATACTACCATACCTGAGTCGGATGTACGTATTTCCACCATGGGCATGTGTTTGACAGGATCTGACGGACCGTTTGTTGGTGCAAGATTTACTTCTGCGATCTCTTTTTCACCTTGGATTCCACTCCGGGTCTTTGTTACGGTACAGTGGACGACACGCCTACTACTGCCGGGGTTATGCTCCATGAGGTAGGAGCTATTCTGGATCTACATTGATCGACAAGTTGATGGTTCTGTTATCTAGCTCACTCATGCGACTTCCCAAACCATCGATGTCGCCTATGGCTGCGCTGACGACCAGGAACTTCTTCCTGCTGAACAAGCTGTGAATGCCGACAATTATAACGTATGTCATACACATTTAATGTGAAACTCATGCTGAAATTATTCCTAGTGCTTCGCAAACGAGGTTTACAAGGCCACTATGTGCAGTTAGAAATAGTGTCGCTTACCGACGTAGGATTTCTTCCAATTGAAGTTCGAAATTGCGTTTAATAGTGTTGTTCATATATGAGAGGCTCGTTCATATCATTACATGTTTGTATTTTCCGCTGATAGGTTGCTTAAGTATGTCTTGCTTGACGAAGGCTGAACCATCACTCTGGTAACAGGTGAGCATTGCCCTCGGATTTGGCATTACTCAAATTGAAGAACGGTTGTCATGGGAGAATGCCCTTGTTCCGATCGAGATCTGAGATTATTGACACTTTCTGTCTTGTTTGGACAATTGAATCGAACTTCCCACATGATTATCCGAATAGAAGGGACAATACAGCATGTAGCCAACACGTTGCATCTGTGAGAGTCGACGAAGAGTAGCGCGGCAACATAAGATTCTGTTGGGATTTTGCCGGAAAGTTCTAGAAGGAGCAATCCGGCATCATGCCGAGAGTTGCTGAGTAAGCATGAGACTAGTAGAAAGTTGTAGTACATTCTAGATTACATTGTGAAGTAGTATAAATACAGGCTCTGTAGGAGCCTAGGAATAACAAGTTCATACCAACTGGCCTTACCAGCCAGGAGTCTACCCTGCGCAACACCGAGGATTCCAACAGATTCCTCTCCATCCAGTGCGCTAACTAAGGGCCTCGTTCTTGAGACTTGATACACATGTACCCTGTTCTCTCAGGCTGTTAGGCGAGGCCGGTAACGGCGGCCCATCAGAGACGCATATATTTCCTTACAATCCCACCGCCGCAGCGATGAATCATTCTACCTCCGAAGCGATGAATACTTCCCTCGTTCCACATAACCAAGCACTTAGCCAGTCCGTTCCTTGTACTGCCCCGCAACAGGCATCTTCTTTGAACTCTAGGCCCAAGCACGTCAGCTCTCAGCCAGCTCGTTCTCGAGGAATCGCACCTCTTCTTATTCTAGGTCTTACTCGTTCACCCGAGGCCGGTCCTCCACAGACGTAGTTCACATACTGTAGGAGGCGTGAATGTGTACCTCTTCTACCACCGACGTTATATACAACGACTATGATTGACATGACCGAACCTACGTACCCTTGTATGTATGAACTTTAACAGTGCATGAATTCCGTTTCATTACCCGTGTCGCCATGCTGCTTCCCAGTTTCTTGGTTTTCTCTTCACAATATAAGCTCCAAGCCTCGAATTCTTGACGGCGAGAGCCGAAATCGCAGAACGGCCCAAAAGGTCTCATCACATTGAAGTTCTCACTCACAGATCACAACTTCTGCGTCCAGAGTTTAGCGATATTATAAATACGGAACTTCAGAGTGAACAGAAATAGGTATTTTTGTCAACCAGCCTAGCTTTCGCCACACATCACGATACTCTGGAAACATGAAACAAAACAACCTCACCCGACGCCTCGTCCCATCTCGGAATTCTTCATCAAACCGTTCCAACGCAAACCGCCTCCAATACGTCGAGTTTTTCCTTTCCTGCGAACTCATTCCATCCACGACGATATTCAACAACGAACCTATATCTCCCACATCCGCATCATGCTTGCTCTGAAGACGTTCCTCCGTCGACTCCCTGTTATCCTCCCACCCCTTCAGTTTGTGCAGAAGTAGAATCGACATAGGAACGACGGGTAATCCCTGCTTATCCACTATATCCTCCGAAAATATCATCGGAAGCTGTAATACCCCCGGTTTGAGGAGATCGACCTTCGTTTTCTCCAATTTCCCATCTGCGCTATGATCGTGGTACCACAGGACCTTCCACGTAGCCCTAGGTGATTTGGCGTTCACGAGGTAGAAACGCGACGGGTTCTTAGTGACAAGGGATTCCTTCAGCGACTCTATATCGCAGGTGTGTGAGGACATGAGAATGTCGACATCCTACAGCTTCATCAGTATCACGATCGATGAATGCGACAGATCTTACATTTGGCAAACGTTTGTTTCCGTAGAGATAACAAGCCGTGCTCCCCAAGATTGCGAATGTGAACCCCTCCTCTCTGAAGATACGAGTAACTTCTCTTGCAGCCCGAAAGACGACGGCCCGAAAACCTTGCATTGGGATCACCGGATCGGCTGGTGTCGAGACTGAAGGTGAAGCACCAGCTTTCGGTGGGAAAGGCGCTGAGGCCAGAGAAGACTGGGGTCTTGTGTCCCGCTTATTGTCGGTTGTCGTCAGGTTAATCACGGCCCCTGGTGGTCGCGTCGGGAAAATACGAAGGGCATCAAAAGTCCCCTTCGCATAAGGGACTGTAACACATAAGCCCTCAAAAAGCATATCAAATGAGGCTTGGTCCTGCGATGGAACCTGGCCTGGCGATATCGAAGCCAGATAGGCTTTCGAAGCATCTACATCTTGAAACATCCGGCGTTCACGCTCGGCAGTTGAGGATATTGTTGGATAGGCCATCATGCGCTCGAGGAGAAGAATGTTGAAAGGAAGACATACGACGTCTTTTACCATGATGCAGTGGTGGTGCCACATGGCGGAGATGAGATCAATACCGCAAACCCGATTATGGAGCGCATAGTCTTCGAACGCATTATCAGAGTGGGTGTGAGTGAATTTTATCATGGTCGCTTTCCCACTCGAGATGGAAAATCTGGAGTCGACGGTTGATAATCGCTGTGCCAATGAAAGTGGGGATCCCTCGTGCCCCTGAACGTAAATGTCTATTTTCCCCTAAAGTGCAAGACAGATGATGTGACCTCTTGTATACGTTATGATAAAATGTATACGTGCCTGCTTTATAGTGCTAGGCAAATCTAGCAAGACATACCACACGAGATCAGCACCAACGGCTGATTGAACTCCCCAGCGGCCAAAGTGAGCTTGCACTACTTTTGTGGCCTCATAAAGGACGTTTGCCGTAACTCTTCTGCCCATATGAGTCTTTCGCACTGGAGAACGAGGCTAGGAAGTGGTGGTACCGAGGGAACAAGGACTCGGAGTCAATTGCGGCACTGTGCCGATCTTTGAATTTCAAATGATGTACGGATTCTTTCGCCTCTAGATACGGCTTACTCCAACAACACCAACACCAACACCAACACCAAGGATCCATTAGGAATACTAAATAGACGATGGTAGCATGCCCAGAATGGAATAACAGCATCCCATCCTTTCAAGTATCCATTGACGCTCAGGTCGATAATCACACGTTCTGGCGTACTCTCAGAGTTGGGAATAGTTAGGATTTTCGTGATCATTGAGCAGGACGGCCAATAACACGTAGTCGGCCGCGAGAATCAACAACCCTTATCGCCACCGCACCCGTAACAATGTATTACTTCATTTATTTCCCACCCAGCTGTCCTGAGCGACAAACAGGACCAGATATACATATGGGCATACTGGAGAGTACAGCAATCGCTCTGGTACGCGGAGTGATGACAGTAACCTTGTATTCCCAGAAGCTACTGTTTTCGTTACTAGGTATCCGGTCTGGTACTTGCGATGACGTGTCTAACGATAACCTCGCATTAGCAAGATAGACAATAAAGGAGCGAGCTCATTACGTTATGAACGATAGGTACCATGGAGGTCAGACTAGCGCTTGTTATTCAGAACTGGCGTAGAATCAAAGTGTTGAGGCACTGCATCGCGAACCTCGGCACAAATCTCGATTAATCAACCCCCAAGGGAAGTGAAACCAGAGATCTTGGTGGAAAAATAGTCTCATCGGGTAAATCACCCTCTGAAGTAGCAAATATAGAAGATATTGCATCAGCGTAGAGAACAAGAAAGCGAAGCGTCATACACTTACCTCAAAAAGAAGTTTTCACGTCTGCTGCGAAGACCTTGGAGAGGCGAGCGAACAAAAATATGAGCCCAGAGTGATATCTAATATCCGTACGTTCCCTATAGACATCAAAGACGTCAGCGAAATCTGAAAATTCTAACACAAGTCGGGGGTAACAATCTCAGGAAAAGAAATAATTACGGACGCAACAAAGCTTCGCGCATCCAGCCCAACGGGGCCGTCAAAATGCAAGGGGAATGTGCGGTTCATCAGAAAATGACGTGTGGAGGAGAGACTTACAGTGTGGCGGTATACATCGAAAGAGCATAAAAGCAATATGCCGTGAAACGTGCCTACAAGCTTCAGAAATGTGCATGGAAGGCGGCATCCATGAGTCACTCTGCATCCAATATAACTGAACGTAGATTTAACCGGATAGAGCTTTCGAAAAGAGCATATAGGGCACACCTCTGTAACATTTCACAGCACATCCATGCTCCGGCGTTCTCCAGCAGCGGTGAGATTTGACGCGACATGAATAACCTGATTATGCCATGGTTCAATATTCAAGTCATACGTCATCCTGCGTGACGACACTGCTGACGATAATTAACCGTTGCCCATTCACAGGACGAGGTATGCGTCTGCTGATAAAATAAGGTCGGATTAGGGCAACGTTTTCCGGGATGGTGATTACGGGCACTTACTGTGTACGGAGTCACATTGTTTCATATTGTCCATCATCCATCCCAGAGGCGGTTCGAGTCAGAGCTGAAGGGTCGACGTCTAACCCTGAACACGAACATCAGACCGTTTTCATCGAGGAAGGACTATGTCGCGCACACCAGCAGAGTCTAAGTCAAGGACACACAGTCGGCACGTCTCTGTACGAATCAGGCTCGAGTTCTAGTGGATTGGTGGAGGTATACATTCGGGGAACGTCGAAGGAAGGAAGAAAGAGAGAAAGCGTGAAATTTTTCAAACAAGAGCAATCAAACATGGCACGTGATTGACGCGTTGTTTAATTCGGATCGGAAAGCCGGTACCTTCCCAGCGAGCTCTAACCTTATTTTCCATCAAGAGAAAGGTACGCAAATTTTTATATTTACCTAGGCCATTATAGCACACAAGTTGAAAATATAGAGCAGACTTGGCCGGGGTCTTGGCGTTGCATGCATCATGATTAGGGTGGGGTCCAACGAGTTCTCTAGGGCGAGAGATCGTGGGTGAGTGGTCTTCCCTACTTACTTATATTCTCGCATTGCGCCTTAATTGATTATCAATTCTCCAACATATAACCCACGAGAACCTAGCCAGGTACGAAGACCCTGGGTTCGGTGGACGGAAGCGTGCTGGGTTTCATTGTAAGCAGGCAACTTGAAGAAGATAGCAGATGTACTTATGCATATGCCCGGAGACGAAGCATGCATTGATGTGAGGGAAGAGCGTGGGTACATCTTTGTTAACAACCGTATATGCGCTTCTGTCATTAAAGAACAGGATAAGATCCTCGCGCATCTTTGACGAGTTTGTCAAGTCGGGCTGGCGGTTTCGCGAAGACCTAAGCTGGTAAGAAAGGCCTCGGCGGGTATACTTGTTCAGTCCAAAAAACCTGTTATTTTGGTATACGCGAAATACGGGGGTACTATCCATGTTACCTCGGTCGATTCTCAAGGTATGGTTCCAGTCAACAGACAGCGATTTTTGTAGCGATTCCTCTCAGTCGTTCATTGGCGGCCAATTTTCAGTCAGAAAGAAGTGCGTTTGTCTTTCGTCACTATACAGAGGCTATCCCGCCTATAGGAAACGTAGAATCTTCCACCCATTCGAGGCGCAAGCACGAGCTTGAGCAATGTTACAGGAGGTACTCTATGCTCATTGAGATGTATAGAGCAATGAACGGTTAACCAAGGTGAGAGCGTCCATTGCTCCTTTCATGACGTATCCTGTTTTTTCATGAAACCGATTAGTAACGGTCGCCGGTCGTGGTCTCCTCAAAACTGGCATCCAGCACATCCGCAGAAGTCAAGCACTACCGTTGTTTTGTCTTTTACTTTGTACTTGTAAAGTCTTCAGTGTTTTCAGGAGAATGCAGAGTGGTTGTTACGATCAATTTAGCTATAACTCCTCTTCTAATTGCTCCGACCCTATTGTCGCTTGACGCTTTCATCATCTTTCTCGTTTTTGCAGATATGGCCAGTTCAGATATCTCACATTTGAATTCTTCAGCCGGGCTCACTTCAGAGATTCTTGGTTTAAACACACTCTCCGTAAGGAATCACCACGAAGATAATCATACAGCGAAATGCCGCAATGAATATTGTTGGCTACAACACGGTCAGATAAGGATGATACATACAAAGCAGGGTGGATCAGCAACTCTCATCGTTGAAGAACCAGACACCCCATGCACGAGTGACGATCCACTAAATCCCAACCCTCAGCAATCAATAAACCTCGCATACGAGGATCACTTACCAATTCACAACTATCCGGATGATCGAAATGATGCCCATCATAATCTACCGGAGTCGTAGAGCACATCTCCCGCCAATTATCCCATGGGAATTGGTGGTTTCCCATATGAGCCTCAATACGCTTTGAAAACATCAGAATGCTTCACACGCACAAACATAGCGGACGCACACGGTATCCTTCGGATACACATCCCTAAGACGCCATCACGCACCATCAGCCAAGTCCCAAATTATGAGGCAAAACAAACAAGGAGAAACGCATTGTATCCCTGAAATCCCCCCACTGTCCCTGGTTTCGCTAAAGGCGAGGGAGTAGCCCCAGAAAAGCCACTTGTTGGAGGGGTCAGCAAGGTGTGGTACAGGGTTGGAATAGGGAGGGGGACGTACTTGGAAGGACACAACAGTGAGGCAAACAAGATTTAGGTATATCTGGCTGAGCGCGTTCTTCCGTCTGAGTAATCTAGAATACATGTACCCCAGATCGGGGATCATAAGCCAGACAAGCGCAGTGCAGGTGAGCGTCCATGTGAAATCACCATTGTTGTACACCGACACGATTCCATTTGCATCCGTAGCAGTGATGGTTCCTGCTATACATCCACCTTAGCTTGGAGGTGAGAAAAGGAGGAAGGAAGACGAACACGCATCGTAGGTGATGTTCACCATCGCAGAAAAGTAAAAGGAAAAGAAACGAGGATGAGAATTGCTATGAGAGAGAGATAAAAATGGCTTCTTTGATCGAAGAAGATGCTTCTTCTTTATCGCAGGCGAGGGTTTGACGTGCCCCTGGGGAGACGCGAATCATATGGAACGCGTTGAAGATAAGGGGAGTTTGAATCGAGCATGAGGATCTCTCTTGTCAAGTATCAAGCAGATTTCGTTACGACATTGCACGACGAGAAACGGCGAGTTTCTTCATTGGCGAGAATAAACGGGGCATTACCTGCAATGCTGTTGAAGAGAGCATGATAGATAAGGTTGCCGTCATCGTAACCATTATCATCCACCGGGGATAAATCAAATGATTGACAAGCCGCAGCGGACGTGGCTGATAAGGCAGGACGAAGATGATAGGGCGCAAAAGGCGTCCAACTTACTGGTGCATGATTTTCCGGGAAAAACCGAAGTAACATATACCGGGTACTCGGTATTGCAGATCGAATTTCTTGAGTCTGTACTAGCTCGTCGAGAGCCGGAAAGGAAGTACGAGAAGATGCTCTATGCTCCAGGTATGCCATGCCTTTTCAGCGACAGAGGAATATTCGCCTCTGAAAATGAGCCAAGACATCGCATTACGAGAACGGTATTCCTTGAGCTCTGAAAGGAACCATTGAAGAGGAGGACGGACAGACCAACGAGAGTAAAGATAGAAGGGAAAATAGGCTCACGGAGAATGCCGGAAGCGGAAATTCGGCCCGGAGGAGTTGACGCTCGCTATTTTGGTTCGTCCGATCTTCATTGCCACGCTCTCAATCACGCTTCTGGCGCTAAAAGTTCCGTCAGGATAAAGCCGGAATTTCTGTAGACCCAACCTATGATGTTCACTGAGCTGGAGCGTGTACGCGTCTCCTTGGTATCGCAAAGCGATCATGCTCTTTTCAGAGACAGGAATGTCGCCTGTCAGCCCTTCCGATGCTTTGATACTCCTACTCTCTCTTTGCCGGAAGACCACTTCATATTCTTACGCTATAAAATTATGTGACATCTTGCGGTCTCCTTCCACGCCCTAATTATCTCACCTGTTGCCCATTGACGCTGTCGATGCACTCGTGTCCTCGTCGATCTCTTGCTTCCCAACCAATTCTCATAACGCCCATTTTTCCAGATCTCTGGTGTCCATATCCCTTTATGACAGTCTAATAAAAATACACTAGCTGTGGGGGGCAGTCACCGGTTCCTCCGGATCAGAGGTTATGCCGTTACTGTAGAGGATGAAGTCCCTGTCCTGCAGAAGAAGCAAAAGGGGAAGCTATGACCTTGGAATAAATGGTATGGTGTCAATTCTCCTCATGAATCGCACCAGGTCTTCGCGTCGTCGAGTCTGGATGTCCCGGGCTCCTTCGCCAAGTATATTTCTGTGTCCTTTATCAATCCAATTTACACAGTAATGTCGAATGTATCTCACGTGCGATCACGGTAGATCTCTCGTCAGACTGCTCTTAGAAACAGAAACGGAAAGAAGGTTGTAATTGTTCGTTTCTGCGGTCGCTATAAAGGTCTTTCTCCCATCGCTTTCGGGAACGTGGACTTGGGCTTTTTCACCCAAGTATTCGATGTACAGGTAATCGTTATTGACCAGGGTGAGATCATCCATTCCTCTCATTATGTCTTTTCACTGAACAGGACTATGTCTGGGTTCACATGCTCACGAGTACATTCTTCGGTCTCTACATACAATCAAATTTCAACGCAAGGACGTCTCCTATCTGGCTCACGGGAAGACGTGTAGACAATGAGCCAAAGCCGATCCTTGGAGAGAAGTTGGACACGTTGTTAGTAAAGAACGGAAAGGGATCCTCGTACATCAGAACTGCATTCGAAGGGTTTGTCCCTAATTATTCTGAGCTGAGGCCGGCAGCCTCACGAGGAGACCTGGTAGGGAAGGCCTTGGTGGGTATACTGATTCAGTCAAAGAATACTTATTGAGTACAGAAAGGATTCACCAAGTACGCCAAATACGGGGTACCATCCACATTATCCTCGATCGGTTCTGGGGTAGTGGTCCAGCAAACAAACAGTCTCTTTTATAGCGCTACTTACAAGACACGTATTTGGATCGAATCTTAGGCAGGATACCTCACGTCAAGACCCTACACGTATGCACTTCCACAAGGCGGAGGTAAGAATTTCAAAAAGTAAGTCGGAAAGGTGTTCAGCCACTGGATAAATGCATCGCGTTGAAGTTCAGATAATATAGAGGATAGAATATGCGAGGGTCTTTATTTCATACGAAGGGTAGGGACTTTGGACTTTGATAAACGTTACGGTCGGGTCCGATGGACGGATGAAACAGGATGAAACGTTCTCAAGATCACATGCTCACTCAGTTGCTGATTTCGTGGCGTTGACTCGTGCTACATACGTTGGTTCTTCCAACCTTCGTGTGATCACGCATCGACGTATAGGCTTCCTCTGACAGGCTGGCAGTTGTTCATTGACGGCTTTTGCACTTGAAAAGAAGACCGTTTGTCTCCGGTCATTGAAACCTTTTATACACAGGTTATCCCATCGATAAGAGGAACGCGGGCTTCTTCACTCATTTGAGGCACAAATACAGGCAGCCGTTACGGGAAATACTCTATGGGCCTCGATATTTGTGGAAATGTGAATGGCTAGCCAGGGTGAACTCCCGGATTCTTCCTCTCCAGATGTATGCTGGATTTCTTGTTAGAAGGATAATTAGCAGCGGCCGTTTGTTAAGCTGACAGCCCACACACACGGAGTAGTCGTGCGACGTACGCCATCCCCCCGTCCATTTATTTGTACTTGTAAGTCTTCGGTATTCTCATGATGCGAACGTGAATAACGTTAATAGTTCCGGAACAGAGATCCTCGAGGTACAGTATCATTTTAGCCTTTCCCCTTATCCTTTCAGTTTGTTCTCATGAGACTGGACTATGATGTTATCAGCAGCATGCATATCCGCCTTAGTTCTAAATAACTCGCGGGTTTTCTTGAGCATTTCTGTCCTCGCATATGAAATAACTTGCTCACGACCGTGCCAGGTTAACAACTGATATCCTAGCGGTCACTGCATGAGTTCCGCGTATAAATGATTTCTAGGTTTTACTTTCCCTTTCGAAGACCTGATCATTCATCTGACACTCCTTCCGGGGATAGCGCTAAACTTAGTCCATCCTCCCGTTGAAGTCGCATCGAGGATTTCAAAGCTCCTAGAGGTGCGGAACTACCGCCTTTCATGAGAAGAATTGCTAGTCGAGACATTGTTCGAGGTGTCCTTGACTGGAAGTGTGTACAACCGAACGATCTATTCGTTCTTCAAGCGACCTCAAGCCATGCCTTGGCCGAGAGGGCAAAAGTATGGGTATTAATTATTTTCACATCTCGAACTTGCTGACTGATAATTATGGCACAGACGTCCGGTTTCCGACCGGCGTGTTCTTTGACACCTTGACTGGTTATGTATACAAATTTATTCTAGTCAAGGAACGCCTCTTTTTGAAGCGATTGCCGAGGTCAGTCGCGCATGTACCCCGTTGTCACGATGACTTCATACGATGGCTTCCAAATGATATTTAAGTAGGAGGAGTGTCACCTCAATCGTCAGCGAAGTACTCTCTCGACTTCATAAAATATGCTCACTTCTTTCATTACCCTCGCCCTCGCCCTCTCTGCTTTCGCCAGTCCTTACAAGAGAGACGCTAGTCTTAGCGTCTCCTTGTCTGGACCAGCCTCCAACATTACCAGTATCGACGATCTCAAGTTCACCGCGACTGTAGCCAACACTGGCTCAAATTCGGTGAAGATCTTGAAGTACGGGACGATTTTGGACGACATTCTTCCAACCCAATCTTTCACCGTCACCAAGGATGGACAAACCGTCGAGTTCACTGGGATCAAGGTGGCTTTCCCCCGTATACTTTCTCCCCCGATTCACTTATTTCCTGCAGATTTCGGTGTCTTTGAAGGACACTAATGACTCTTCCTTTGTAATCATTCCTCCTGGACAATCGGTTACCGCGGAACATGATTGTAAGGAGCACATTTCCTACCTATTGATTTTTGTTAATCCTATATTCTCGCTTCACAGTATCGGCGCTATTTGACTTTGCTTTAGCTGGTCCAGGAACATTCACGTTCACGCCTGTGACGTCCTTCTATATCACTAGCCCGGAAGCTAGAGTCACCGATGCGGCGAGCCTTGATCAGGTTTCAGTATCGTCTAGCTCTGTTGATGTGAACATCTCTGGTGATTTGGCCAAACGGGATCTTTTTCCTGTCCTGAATACTCGCGCGGTTGATATCTGTACTAACAGTACCAAAGCGCACATTATCGATGCAAGGTTGGTATATACGCGTTCCTCATTTCTGGCATTCACATCTCTCACATATGCTTCAGCTATACCGGGTCGAAAGCATTAGCTGCGGCAGGCGTCCTCTTATATTGCAGCGAACGGTACTAATTCTCTCTATAATTCTTACTTCGGAACTACGCCGACAGACACGGTTCGCGCGGTATTTGATAGAATCGCAAACGAATCATCTAACACAAGGACGTATGCCATTTCCATCTATCTTCTTTTTCAACCTCTCAAATTTCTGCAGAATGGACTGCACGGATCCGCTCCTTTCATGTGGACTTCGGCCAGGTATCATTGCGTATACTGTCTTACCTGATTCGGATGTACGTATTTCCACCATGGCCATATGTTTGACAGGATCTGACGGACCGTTTGCTCGTGCCAGATTTACTTCTGCAATCCCTTTTACTCCTTGGATTCCAGTCGTGGTCTTTGTTTCGGTACAGTTGATGGCACCATCACTGCTGACGGAACTGTGCTCCATGAGGTAGGCGCTATTCTGGATGTACATTGATCGACAAGTTTATGGTTTCTGTTATCTAGTTCACTCATGCGACTTCCGCTACCATCGATGTCGCCTATGGCTGTGCTACGGACCGGGCGCTTCTTCCTGCTGAACAAGCTGTCAATGCCGACAATTATAACGTATGTCATACTCATTTAATGTGCAATTCATGCTGACATTATTCCTAGTGTTTCGCAAACGAGGTTTACAAGGCCACTCAGTGCAGTTAGAAATGGCGTTGCTTACAGACGTAGGATTTCGCCCAATTGAAGTTCGAAATTTCGTTTAATAGTGTTGTTCGTATCTGAGAGACTCGTTTATATCAATACATGTTTGTGTCTTCGACTGAAAAGTTACCTAAATACCTTCACTTTGGTGACATATGAGCGTTGCGTTTTGATGTGACATTTCTACAATTCCAGAACAGCTGTCATGCAAGTGCTCTTTCCCCAAAGGAATTTCTTGATTTATAGAGACTGGCACGTGTTTATCATTCAGTAGTCATAACGTCCTTTTGTTCGGGATTTTTGGACCGTTGAGTGTCTATCACCAATAAGCAGTCCACCCCTGCATCCAAACATTTAGTTATACTCAGATTACTGAGAATATTGACGAAGTACAGAGTGAACAGAAAATTGGTATGTGTGTCTACCAACCTAGCCTTCGCCATATATCACGATACTCTGGAAACATGAAACAAAACAACCTCACCCGACGCTCCGTCTCATCTCGGAATTCCTCACTGAACCGTTCCAGCGCAAACTGTTTCCAATACATCGAGTTTTTCTGTTCCTGCATACTCATACCCTTCACAACGATCCTCAATAATGAACGTATATCCCCCGCATCCGCGTCTTGCTGAAGACGAAGACGAAGTTCCTGAGATTCCATGTTATCTTTCCACCCCTGTAGTTTATGCAACAGCAGGATAGACATGGGAACGACTGGGAAGCCCTGCTTATCGACGATGGCCTCGGAAAATATCATCGGGAGCTGTAACACTCCAGGTTTGAGGATATCAACCTTAGTTTTCTCCAATTCCCCATCTGCACCACGGTCATGGTACCAAAGGACCCTCCACGTAGCCCCAGGGGTTTTAGCGTTCACGAGGTAGAAATGCATCGGGTTCTTAGCAACAATGAACTCCTTCAACCCCTCTACATCGCAAGTATGCGACGACGCCAGAATGTCGATGTCCTACTGCTTCATTAGTATGTATCGCAAGAGAATACGCAGATGTGAACCCGACCTCTCTGCAGATATGTGAACCCGACCTCTCTGCAGATACGAGTAATTTCCTTGGCAGCGCGGAATACGACTGCCCGAGGGCCTCGCGATGGAATCACTGGATCCGCACGGACTGCAAGTGAAGCACTACTAGATTGAGTCGCAGAGTGGGATCTGGTGTCTCGCTCGCCGTCGTCTCGACAGTGAGTAACCACAGCAAAACCTGAGAAAGCTCGGTGACCGTCCATGGGAGTGGCTATACTGAAGAGGCCAAGAGATGGTGTTGGTGACAAGGAAAAGACAGAAGAACCCGAGTCCATTTCGGTACCGCGCTGATCTTTGAATTTCAAATGATGTACGTATTTCTTTCTCCTCTTAGACCTAGGTACGGCTTACTTCAATGATCCATTAGGATTTTGAATACTAAATAGACGATGCAAAGACGATGATAGGATGACTGGAATGAGACAATACCAACCAGCACCCCATCCTTTCAAGCAATCCATTAGCATTCATGTCGATGATTACACGTTCTGGCGTACTGAGTTCTGGTCCCTCGGCGCACCCTTAACATTAACTTCCAACACTGATGTACTCTCGGTAATAGGTAAGACTGTCGTCACCACACGAGTAGGAGGACCAGCAGCGCATCACTGGAAACTCGACCTTCTTGAAACGCGATCCTGAAAAACAGGCTCGTGTGGCCGACGGGTGCCTCTCATTCACGTTAGGAGTACCGGGAGAGAAATTAAGGCCGACTTTCGCTTTCAGGAAAAGGAAGCGGCCAGTAGATGCGGACCACATATCCAAATGCCAATGCAATAACTGGAGACTTGATTCGGTTAAGGCGGGGAAAGTTGGCCAATAACCGAGTGTGATCACAAGTCCTGACCGCGGCATCATTCCACAAAGTAGTAAGATGATATTTCTTTTCTAAAGAAAATATTGATACCAACCGTATCAAATAGCATATCAACCGAAATAGTCGGTCGAACTGTAAAGGAACAGCTCCAGCATCCAAAACGAAATGAACTCGGAATAGAAGACGACTTTGGTACGTCGGGGTGAAGTATCTAACGATCAGCGAAAAGTAGCAAGCTCACGACTTCATGGACGACGGGGACCTAGGAAGCTAGACTGGCGCTTGGTATTGGTGGAAGTAAGGCCCTGCATCGATATCGCGAACGTCAGTAAAAAGGTACACCCCAACCGACACAAGATGAAAAGGGAAAAGAATCAGAGATCTTGGTGGAAAAATAGTCTCATCGGGTAAGTACCCTCTGACGTAGCAAATATAGAAGATTATTGCATCATGCGAAAAGAACAAGAAAACGAAGCATTGCGCATTTACCTCAAAAAGTAGTTATCAGGCGCCAGAGGTTGTGGAGTTGCGGGCCAACAAAGATATAAGCTCAGCGATCTCTGATATCGATACGTTCCCTATAAGCAGTAGAGATCTAAGAATAACCTCGTTAGCGAATTATGAAAATACCGAAAAGACGCCAGGGTAATAATCTCAGGAAGATATATTACGGACGCAACAATTTCGCGCATCCAGCCCAACGGGGCTGTCAAAATGCAAGGGGAATGTGCGGTTCATCAGATGAGGGTGTGCGGAAGGGGACTCACGGCGTAGCTTCAGAGGTACGTCTGGAGCAAGAGCAGTATGCGGTGAAACTTGGGGTGTGGCCAAGCAACTGTAGGACTCGAGATTGACGCGATATACGACGGAGAAGAGTAGGTCCGAGTTTGCAACGACCTGCTCATGCCCTGGTGCGGTCTTCAAATGTTGCCGTCATCCTGAGCGCCGGTCTTCCCGATCAGGGTTGTCTATTGCCTGTTCACAGGGCGACGTAGTGCAAGGTGTTAGCGACCGAGGATATATGCTGAGAAAACAAGGTTCGATGAGGGTGACATTTGGGTATTAGCAATTAGAGGAACGCACCATGTTCTCCTTCAAAGGGCATCACAACATCTCAAGCTGCCATAGACGAACACTTCCCAACCCGGACCAGACTTTCGGCTGTACACAAATATCAGGCCATGTTCGCCGAGGAAGATCAACGTCGCGCATACTAGCTAGAGTAGTATCAAGGACTTATACCCAGCACACTGCAGGTACAATTCTCGTATTCGAGCAAACTGGTGGGGGTATGCCTTCGAGAGACATCGGTGGAAGGGCGAAAGGAATGCGTGAAATTTTTCAAATAAGCGCAATCAAAAGAGGCACGTGACTGGCGCGTTGTTTAAAGAATTTGAATTTCAGACCGGTGACATTATAATTTTGGAGCTTAATTTATTTTTATTTAAAATCTATATTTCGAAACCGCAACCCGTAATCTATGTACAGAGACGCGGCGGCGCTTGCTCATAGCCAGCCCCAGTAGCTACTGTAGGTACACAAGGGGATTTTCAGACCTTTAATGGTATAGATATCTCGTGTCTTTATGTGTTGAGTCCTTGGTATCCAGGGGGTTGACGCCACCATAACTCAGGCTATGGGGCACGGGTTTGTGTGCATGGAGCGAGTTCCTTGGTTGTTCTCCGGGTCCGTCAGCATTTCCATCCTCCCTCTACCACTTTTCAACCTCCGGGATCTTCCTCTCGCTCCAGGTCCTGATCTCCCAGCCAGTCTTCAAGCATGGTTTCTTCTTCATCCAATGTGGGTCGCATTGGCGGCCGTTTGGGGGCGCCAGTATTTGTGAATGCGCCTGACTTCTCCAGGAACGTATAATTTTGGAGCATCGGGATCGGGGGGAGTAACTTAACGATCACATGACTGTGAGAACTGTTTTCGCTGTGGATGCAATTTAAAATTAAAGTGGCGACCTTCGACTACGACAGAAAGTCTATATCCTTTCCATGAAGCAACGAACGTCGCATATCTTATCCTCGATATCCTCGAAGCTCCAGCGTGATACCTTTATCTGGTCTAACACATTCCCGAGCTTTCTCATCGCCGGTAAGCCGTGTCTTAGCATCATTACGCCCCAGTAGGCTCATCGACCAGGAATCAACCAGCGCCTCACACCCGTCACGCCGCTCTTCTGAAAAGATGGACGCAAGATATAATACAGCCGCTTTTTGAAGATTTTTACCTCTGCCGTGTGGAGGTGCAAAGTTGTGGCGTCTTGTCATACGGTATCTTGCCTGCGGGTCCTGAGATACCCATGCTATCAACAGATTCCTCTTGCCCCAGGAGACTACGGCTGGTACTTCCCTGATTCGTCCCTAGTGGTTGTTTTATCTCCATCCTTACATTCTTTTTTTCTCCGTTACAGAGTGGATGGCGAAATGTCCCTGGATCCATTCCCTAGTGCAAATGAAGTCATTCACGACCATGCAAAAGATCCATATCGAGAAACCCGGGTGTGTTATCGAGGGATCCTCACACCGTTGTAAGTGCTACTCCAGTGTTTCCAACTGCTAACCTGTCCGAGGCCAGTTCCACGTCCCACCTTCGATTCAAACACGTGTCTTACAACGCGATTCAAAACCGCTGTTTGTTCGCTGGACTCCTACCCCAAGAATCAACCCAAGTAACGTGGATCATACCGCCGTACTTCGCGTATATGGTGAGTTCCTTTCTGCACTTGTGGTATTCTTCAACTGATCGAGCCCGCCAATGCATTTCCTACCTGCTCCCCTCTCGACACCCGCGCCCTAAGCGCAGAGTACTTAGAGACGAACCCCTCAAACGCACTCCCGATGCACAAAGATCTCATCCCGTTCTGGAACGACAACGCCTTCAGCGTCGATATTGATGTACGTTCTCCCCGCTTCGTCAACCTTGATAAAATCTTCCCACATGCACAGGACGACTACCGCATCATCATCTTCCGCGAGATGGGATCCGCACGGGGACTTCTTCCTGCCCACATTCCTCCCCCTCCCTCACCCAACACTGATTTCGAGATGTTCCTCCGGTGCCACTTCCACAGCTCCATTCATGCGAACATCCTCCACGGCGACGTCAGGGAGGATTACACCAGCCAGGAAATCATACAGCTAATGGGGGACCTCGGTGTGGGAGACGGAGACGAAGAGGGGAATTTTGCCCCGATGGATGATCCGCGGTGGCAGACGGTGCTGGGGAAGGCGATTTGGGAGGATGTGATGAGGGTTACGATGTCTGCTGCGGGGGGTGGGTATGATAGTACGGAGGAGGAGGATGGGTAGTGGGATCTCGGATAAGTGCAGATTTCAATCCAGTGCCTGCGACTTTTTAGTTTTTATTGAGTATAATTATCCCTCTCGTCCGGACTATAGATCTCCTTGTTCTCTGTTACTCTTGTATTGGTCGTCGAATACAAAGAGCAGATTACTAATATCGCACTTTTACTAACTTGCCAAAATGAGTATCCTTGGTTGGCCAAGACAACCGCTTGGAGGCTCTTGTGGTACAAGGAGTTATCTCGTTAAACGGAAAAGCAGGTTATTTATTAGTTCAGCAGGTCTTTCTAACGTCAGACATACTGTATAAGAATCCTTCGAGCCTCCATTCAACAAATCTCCGGTCTCCATACAACACTTCCGAGTCTAACACTGAGTATTCTGGTACACCTGGGTCGAGAAACACTGCCAAAAACAAGATCAGAACGAGTCACATATCAATCAATCGCATACGACAACGTACATTATAATTATCAGCATTCCTACGCTGGTTCGCATCAGAAAGCGCCTGGTCGTTCGCACATCCATAAATGACATCGTCAGTACCAGAAGTCGCATGCGTCAGCTAAAAACCCAGACACTATCAGCCGTGTGGATTAACAGGACCCCCCTCATACCTCATGGAGAGTAGTCCCACCCCGGACATTCCGCGACGCCACGCTGGTCCCACGACAGAGATTGGCACTGGGAACCTCACTGAAGAAGAGACTGCAGAAGTAAACCTGCACAATATCAGGTGGATTTTCCCAGTGCAACCGTAAGTTGATACTTACATTCGTGGTAGAGATGACGGTATAGGCGATAACGCCGCTGCTACACGCGCGGAACGTATCCGTGCAGCTCAATCTGCTTAAATTTGAGAAGGGCTGAACAAGGGGGGCGGGTAAGACTGGCTTACGTCCTCGAGCTGGATGATTCGCTTGCGACGTTATTAAACACACCGCGGATCGTGGATGTCGAGGTAGCACCATAATAAGCCGTGTAGAGAGAGTTAGCGCCATTGGTCGCAATGTAAGACGACGCAATAGAAGCTAAGGATTTGGCCTCGGTATAGCTGAAAATGTATGTCAGAGAGCTGTGTAATCCACAGTGAGAGTCTGACCTTGCGTCGATAAAGCTCCTCTGGGAAGTAGAGGTGCAAATATCAACAGCGCGAGCATCCAAGACGGGAAGATCCCGTTTCGCCAGGTCTCCGGAGACGTGCACTTCAACCGAGCTGGAGGTTACTGAAACCTTATCGAGGCTCACCGCATTGATGAATCCAGCTTCGGCACCGACCATCTGGAACGTCGTCACAGGCGTAAAGGTGAACGTTCCCGGACCAGCGGAGGCAAAGTCGAAGAGCGTTGACACTGTTTAATACGAACATATTGTTAGCCATTATAAATGCAGAGAAAGTATCCCGCTTACGCTCATGCTCCACAGCAACCGACTCTCCAGGAGAAATGACTGCAAACGCCGAGTCATCAATGTTTTGCAAAGAAACCGTAAGCTGCATAAAATGGGTGAACAAACCGTATGCATAAATTAGACGGAGGAAAACGCTACCTTGATCCCAGTGAACGGAACGGTCTCTCCGTCCTTCGTAATAGTGAAGGAGCGCGTCGGAAGGATGTCGTCCAAAATCGTCCCATACTTCAAGATCTTCAGCGACTCTGAGCCAGTATTGGCCACAGTCGCTGTGAACTTGAGGTCATCGACACTAGTGACATTCATCGCTGGTCCAGACAGTGAGACGGTAAGACCACCGTCTCTCTTGTAAGGACTAGCAAAGGCAGAGAGGGCGAGGCAGAGAGTAATCAAAGCAATGAGCATGGTATGAAGTCGAGGAAGTACTTGACTGACCACTGAGGTAAGGATTCCTGCTGTTTAAATATAGGGGTCCTTATCTCGAGAGCATAAGGACGCAAAAGATGCTGAAGGTATCGTGACAATGGAACACATGCGCGATGAGCATCGATAATCACCTCAGAGAGCGCAAAGTCTTGGACGTTCTTGGCTAGAATTAATCGTTAGCAATCAAGCTGGCATCCTCGGTGGTAAAAATAGCACTCGCGCTGTCGCCTCCTCCATCGAAAATACCAGTTGAGGGGACTTTGAGGATCAAGATAGCGAAAAAGCAGCAACTCGAACACCTTGGGAATGATGCATTCAATTGTCGCAGAATAAGAATGAGGTCGATGTACCCGTAGCCAGTTGTCTTGGCGCTCGGAGACTCGTTATGAGAAGAGACAACGGGTCTCAAATACACGCGGTTCTATCCTGTTAAGTGAGCTCCAACGCTTGTTAAAACCGATATTTCCCCTCAGGACAGGTTATCCGAGGTACACTTCCACATGTTCGGAATACCATAGTGTGAACATCAGTACGAGGGAACGTACTAATTTTGGCGCCGACGTGGGAAGAAGGGTATGGTCACTGATAAGGGCTTTGAACGGAGAATTTGGAGTTCGCCAAAAGTCGGGAATACGACGACTGTTAGGACTTTGGTGGTTAATCTGGAATGATCATGGACGGGTTAGCATACATATCTCGGACAGAAATATTCGAGGAAACTCACCGGTCATTCAGCGCCAAGACGGATATGCATACGGCCGAAAACGTCATTCTCCATTCTCATGAGAACAAACTGCAAGGATCGAGTAAATTGTTAATTGAAACGCAGAGATAGCAGCACGAGGTTTTATGTTCCGGCACTATGTTGAAAGCGAAGACGTTAATCACTACTGTATCAGGACAACGTCGAAGACTCACAATCGTAAACAGGAACAGATGGACAGCACATGATTCTTCAGAGTTTCACGAAATTTTATTCAGCTACAGTCTAGCAACCGACAACCAATCAGCATCGCAAAGATCGTGAGAAGGATGATGGGACAAACTCACCATTCCATCGAGCTCCGTAAGTTTCCTTCTTAGAATGATTATCCCTGTATTAATAGCAACAAACCGAGGCGTCATGTCGGTGTATAGAATGTGTGAAAAAAAGCCACACTCCTAAGACAGATGGAATAAAATGGTGGAAGAGGGAGAAAACGACCAAAACGAACATCTGCCTTGCTAAGCAAAATCGACCGACAGCTAACCTCACAAGCTCTGATAAATGCATCTGTAAGCCGTGAATTTGTGACTTTCATGCAACCTTCGGAATACGACTCCAGATGACTAAAAAGCGGCACAGCAATGCAAATGCGAATGCTAATCTGAAGTCTCGAGCGAGACATTCATTATGACAACACGAGATTGGCAACATGAGACTGGGAAAGTGCCAAATATATTAAAGGCTCTGTTACGATAACCGTGATTCAACACAGGTTTCGTCAGCCATTTGACGTTTCAAATTTCATTGCTTTTACAGCATCACCTTGATGTAACCCAACGAACGGCTGTGCCATTTTCAGAGAGGCCGAACCTCTGTCAGCGGCAACGCTGTAGAGTGCTCTAGTCGAGCCATCACAACACACATGCACGGAAGAGTCACTGGAACAACGTATCGTGTCATTCTTTAAAAACAACATAGATATCTATCGTAACGATCATGGGAGCGACGTATACAGTTAGCCTAATGTCGAGGTGAGGGCAGAATAACGCGTACAAGGGCGAACTGAACGGGATAGAGCACTGCATTCTTTCGGTCCCGGTACGTCTAGCACTGAAAGTAAAGCACGCATCTGGCGATAATCACCCACTATTAGGGATAGACAACAAAGGAGCACTTACTAATTGCTTACCAAGGACATCTTTGAGGTCAACAAACGTCCGAATGGACACCAATATGATATGCGATGATACTTCCATGCGAACTATCAGAACCGAGTAAACGGGCGAGATGTACATCCACGTAAAATGATCTATCTCACCAGGCTGGCACGCTCGTCATTCAAATGTAGGGCCAGTATTTTCGCCGTTAGCAGCCATGATCAGTGAGGCCCTATATCACGAACATCACCACCAAACTAAACCCCTACGAGTTGAAGGGAAAAAATGAGAGCTCGGGAAGAGATTGATCTCGCAGGGCTTCCGAAGTAGTAAATATAGAAGATATCGCATTATGTAAGAAAGCGATACGAATTAATGGTTCCGTACCTCAAAGTGAAGCCTTCCGTAGTGAGGAGCAATCTAAGAATAACCTCGTTATCTTTATCCAAAAAAGACAAGAACAAAAGAATCTCAGGAAGTGAAGGAATCACGGACGCAGCAACTTCGCGCATCCAGCCCAACGGGACCGTCAAACGCAAGGAGAATTTGCGTTTCATCAGACGTTACTGTAAATAAAGAAAATGGCATCGACATCTCTGCCCGAATCGAGGCAGAGTTGAATAACAAAGGCTTGGTTTCCATCTATCAAGGAATATGTGCAGAGAAGGAGCGCTATTCCAATAATTACTTCACTTTGAGGAACGCCTCCCGATGGCGGTGTATGAGTCGTTCTGACCTTGAAGCAACCTGGTATCAGGGCCGGCGACGTGCGGTTTTTGAAGCAAGCAGAAGTGAAATACCCTTAGTGTGACGGCAACATTTTACACTGCATTCATGTACGGCACCGGGAAGAGAATTTGTTCAGACTATAAAGATCAGGGAAGTCATTTCCGGAAAGTTGTAGGTGTTAAATATGCTGGTAAGACAAGGTTCAGTAAAGGTATGTCCTTCAAGAGAATCCCGCACTCACCTTCCTCGAAAAGTATCGCTACGTCTCGAACTACCTCAAAACATCCAGCGCTTCATGTGTTCCAAACCTTTTCACAAGCTAGTACGGCCCATTTATGAATGTACACAGATATCAGAATAACTTCGTCAAGTGTCGCTCGACCAACTATATCGTCGTTGATTCCCTACTCTCGTATATGAACAAGGTCATCCAGTACGACGTCCCTTTTCATATACGAGCATGACGGTACCGCCATGTGATTGATTCTTAAGGAACGTCATGGTAAGGAAGAAAGAACGACAGTTTCAATCGTAACGAAAGGAAAATAACAACAACAATCAAAATTGTACCACGTGACTGACGCGTCGCGTTCTCGGCTTCAATTTGTAATTCCCAGCTTACACCCTGTTCGCAAGTTACAATCCTCGCCTTCGAGAGGTAAAAACAAAATGGCTACTTTAAGACAGTTGAGTAGCCGTTGATCAATTTATGATTGAATTAGTCGGGTATAACACATAACTAAGAAGGAATACTTCAATCGCCTTGATTTCCTTCCGCTCATAACAACGGGATCTACGAGTCGATAGATCTAACTATAACATGCTAATCTCGCTGGTAGGATTATAGAGGCGTTCTTACTGAAATTAGTAGGCCGTAGATGGGATCTGTAGCGTAAGGAGAATATCTATTATTCATCTCATACAGAAGCTTTTCTGCGCTTATTTATACTCACATTCACTATTCTCACAATAATACGAACACTACATGAGCCTTTGTTATGCCAGTCTTTCCTGATCCTTTCTTTAGATTTTTCGTAGCAAGCATCTAGACCTCCCTACTACTGCGATATATAGCATCTATCCACCCAGAATGGCGGACAATGTCTAGGTTCAGTAAATGTAATAGGAATAATAGGCCAGAATATCACTTGTGTTCCAGCTTCAGACTCAAATGAAAGAGATGGAAACAGCTCGCTTTGTAGCCTCCGAGTTTTATTGACGTTGTCTCCTGGTTGGTGATGCTCTTATCTCAAAGTGTACTGAAGTATACACAGCTTTATCATAGGCTCAACTTCCTAATACATGCCCTCGTTGTCACGATGGCAATGGTAGATTAAGACTTGCCTGAGAGCGCAAACAAGGATTGTAAGCATGGAATTATTACACATCTTTTCCCCTGGCATGGATATCCGCGAGACAGTGAAAGTTACTCTCATTATTATACCCTACGGACTAACCACGAAAAACGCTCGCAGATCTACGGTTTTAAGGGTCCGGTAAGTTCTCGCTAAGAAAGCGAACACCGAATCACTTACGGTAAGGTTACGGTTCCTCCATCATCGCGCTTTATGAGAAGCATTTGCGTACCCTATAGACTGTCAATCGAAATATTTGTTATTTGAGAACAAGGTACCTCACGTCTGCTATGTGACTTGTAGACTGAAGGACGCCTTTCAGGAGGCGTCCGTTCGAGTCATAAAAGAAGACACGCGAGCCGACCTAAATGGTAAAGAAAAAATCGCTACATTAATTCCAGATAGTTAAGGAGGATACAAAAGCAGCGCACAAGAAGCACGTTCATAGACGAAGTATTGGTAGGGTGATGTGAACTGATTAATTCTCTACGCAACACGAACGTTTAAATATCCACGAGCTATTTCTACTTTTTTTATGAGAGACGGGGTACTCATACAGTATGTAATCTTCGGGAGATATATGGCGGGGTCCGTCAGGGTCCGTCGCCAGGTGAGTACACATTCTTCACAAGACAAGAATGGTCCGCTTTGAAGGGATCATTCCCATAATTAGAATAGATGGACATGTTCTCGTAAATTTTGTTGTCTTTATTTTGCTGGAGATAGATAGACTCATTGGATAAATGCAAAGCGAATGTGGCCTGAGGCGAGTCTTTGAGGAACATAACGTGGGCAGGTGGTCCGTTGTCAATCTGAGTGGCAGCTAGAGAGAAATTATTGTCTCACGAACGGAATTACCCGAGAAAAAAGCGTACAAGAAACTGAAATATAAAATTTCCGCTCTCACGGATGCAAATAAATTGGTACTATGAACTACCTTCTTGGCATGAGATTGCGTATATTCGCTACTGCCCACCACGTAGTTTTATCCACCCTGATATCCGAAAAAACTTGACTCTTACGCTTCGGCAAAAGTGTGTCTGACATAGTTAATACGTGACGCGTGACTTAATGGGAGTGGAAGCCTTGTATGTGAATCCTACGCAAAAATCCGCGCGGTATGTAGAACACGCGGACTTACTTTCATCCCTGAAAAACCGATTTGCTCTGATAAGTAGACTCTGCGGAATTACGTATCTTGACGATATAAGCATGAGAACACGGCACAGATCGCAAGGCCGATCATCTTTCGTTATGGTACCTGACAATTTCCCGGGCGCTCTCCAGGATATGACGGGGATCATTGAATCTAAAGCATGACTGCGTATATGTAATAGGAGGCAGGCTGGGGAATTGAGTTGTACACCAGCACGTGCAAGGGCGAATTTTAATGCAACCGAGCGGCACTGACTGATGCTCCCTCGAAAGAGCGATAGAGGCATAATAAGTTTCCTTTTTTTTGTATCATATACGTCTTCATGATCCCTGAGACATTTCAATTTCCGGAGTGCCCGCATACGGGAACGATGGGAAAATGTATCCGATATCGGAGAAGGAGGTACGTTTGAGCTACGCATGGTCGTTCTCTGTGGGGATCTTTCCAGGGTCGAGGTCTCAAAATATAAAAGCTAATGTCTGATTGCTGATATGCTTTGGTCGATTATGGCTCGACGTTCAGTTCTCAAATTCTAAGCTCCCGCCAAGAGCGAGAGTGGACCCGGCCTTTCAGGGCCAGGCTCTGGCCAATATACGCGTGTCTCTAATCATCCATCTATATCCTTGAAAGACTTCATGGACCTTCTTGGCCTTCCACTAGGTGTTCCATTTTCTGCCCTGACCAAAGATGGTTGGGTTTTGAAAACTCAAATTCATAATCGCACCTGATCAAGGCCACAAGCTCTGATTTTCAGAATATCATCTTTTATGGTGTTTAATCGTAATGTAAATACCAGAATCAGACAGAAGGTATGCAATTGAGGTGTCTTCCCCCAGCCTTTCCAGCACAACTAAGTATTACCGAACTGCCCATCAACATCCACAGACCTCCTCCCTCCCTATGCAGTCATATAGGTCCTTTCAAGTGGGGAAGTACGCCCAGCCGCAAGAGTACGCCAGAACTATGGAGGAAAGTTGGCATCAAGGGGTTTGAAACGCGTCGCGCGACGCGTGTCGGTTAGGACACTGGGTCAGTCACGTGTGATAACTTGGTCGTGTTCGGAACCGCAAATGGAATTCGGTGCTACCATGTAGTAGCTACTCTTTCCTTCGTCTGGCTAGCTGTTCATTGATTATCACTGCACTCCGGCCTCCGAACCAGAATTCCCCAGTACATTTGGCGTATTCTTACCTTGACAACGTTAGTACGACTGGTACGTACATGCCGTTCATCCTTAGCGAAGAGTCGAGATGCTCTGATGAAGCACAGTACACATGAAGGACTCGATTGAGCAAGGACGAGCTACGCGAATCTGCGGGCGACTCTATCTGCATCTGGGATCTACACAGGTAAGGATATTAATAATAATAATAATACGTATTCTCATCACCAAATTTTGCTTCCTTCGGCAATATTTACGCTCTGTCCTGTGCTATCTCGGAATAATGCGATGGAATCAAAGCTTTAGCCAGCTATTAAGTTATTTTCTACTGTGCCAGGTATTTAAGTACTGTCTACTCGCCTTGTTGGATAAGTGTTAGCGGTATAAATCGGCTTGGACAGTTATGGATGCTGTTGTTCACTACGAATATGGTTTAATGAGCTTTGCGTGCATCTGAATCGCTGGCGAACATGCTGAAGATACAGCTTCCGGTGCATTGCAGTGTGAGGCTTTCGATGCGGGCATCCATTTTTATCCGTATTAAATGGTTTCGCGCAAGAACGGTGTCTCCGAATGCCCTCGGGCGGTTTCCAACACCTCCGTTTCATGAAGAAGGACGTGTATCGTCAGCTCTGTCGTAATCAACTACGACGGACATCACTTGTCAGAGTAACTATACCTGGCACGTTTCTCAGCCTGCTAATATTAGGCATGATCGTTTTTTTTTCCCATTCGCCATTTATTAGATGGTAGGCTACTTTGAGCGTTATATTAAAGGAGAAACAATTCGGGTCGATATCCTGCTGTATCATCCAAAATAACTCTGTATGAGTGGTGGAGTAGTCGGACATGGGTCAGACCTTTCCACGGGATGTTGCCTGTACAATTTGATTGGACTAGCATCAGCAGATACTTCTAGCTGCTTGGCGGCAACGCGAACACAGAGACGTAGAAATCCCAGCCGGGAAGTCTAATTATACATCTTCTAAAGGTACCGGGAACCATGCTGGCCGAAACACTTTGATGCGTGTATTAGATGGATGGCTATTTGAAACTGAACTCAGTTAGTCCCATATCTTCATGTAGTTCGTACACTGTTTTTACGACAGACGCACATCCGTAAGCTGGTCCTGGTTGGACATTTTTTAATAATGAGAAATCCCACGCTTAAATGCGGTGATATCGGTGTCCGTGTATATAGGTACAAAATACAGAGCAGCACTTTTGATTGTGGTTATAGGTTTACACGACATGACCCCAGTTGGTCTCCTTGCTATCACTTCCTACAACTAGCCATAATAAACGCTTGTAGATCTATGGTCACGAGACATTAGAGGGTCGTTGCAACGAAAGACTCAAGAGAAAGAGAGCTACTAACGGTAGAGTGATGGTCCTCCCATTATCGCACTTGATGAGAACCATTTGAGTACCCTATAGCAGATAAGACTACAATAAAAAGATGCTCGAGAGAACAGAGCTCACGTCGCTCGTGCGGCTGGTGGACTCGACGACACCTCTAACGAGTTGTCCTCTCGACCCGTAGAAGAAGATGCGTGAACAAATCTAAACAGTGAAAATGAAAAATGTGTCTCGAATACACCGTGAAGAACGCAAAGAGGACATACTGAGAACGTGTTCATAGGCAAAACCGGTAGGTAGGTATGTAGAATTACGATGGGGCAATGATAGCTGCATATCTGAGTCTACGCAATGTGCTGGTTTAAGTACCTTCAAACTATTGTTGTCTCAGTTGAATTATGAGAAAGGGTGTATCATGTATGTAACGGACCCCAAATGATCTGGGAATTTTGAACTCTGAGTGCGCAGAACAAAGACCCAGAACCGGTCCGAGTCAGCCACAACCGAAGAGGGTACATCCTCCCACAACCACTAGCGACAGGAAAGAGGTATAGATAGTTCAATACTTCTTGCAATTAAAGTGGCGTATATAATGCATTCTTTTATAATAGATGATCGGTTCCGAAGGGAAGCATGAGAGATTCAGAACAGACTGAAGCGGGATCGGTTCAAGGACATTTTGGGAGCCACAGTCGCACACAATTTATTCCGCGGATACGAAGATTTGAGGTGCGAAGAATTCTGGCAATGTCAAATCCGAGAGTCTCATAATTGTTATGGTCAGAGATTTCTGTCACTCGGAGTTCGTTATTCAGTATTCGGGCTATGCTCTCATCAGATGTTACCCTCGCATCTTATGAAGTATATCTTGTCCACGGATGCGGAAAGTTAAAAACTTAGAATGAGAGAACCCATTCGATGTATGTCCAATCGTGCGGGCATGTAAGAACCACCTGGAATGCAGGGCTGGATAGTGGATGGTGCCGAGAACGAACAATCGATAAAGCGTAACTTGTATGAACCTTGTTGCTCTTCTCACATCACTTAGACGTATATTCGTGGAAGGGCCGTGGCTCATCTCGACTGCCAGAAGGAGGACTTCGGATTACTTAGTTCAATAAAGGAGTCTATAGTATCGATGCCGTATATGCTATGTACATGCATGGGAAGTATGACGGGAATGAACAGTCCTGCATCATACCCGTATTACTGATAATAGCCATCCTGCCAAACCTTATAGACCACTTACTTTAGGCATGTCGATAGAATTGCTTTGGCCTACCATCTAATGTGCTAGTCAGCCAAAGTTTAGAAGTATGAAAATCTGTTAGAATAGTGGTAGACACGCGTAGCTTGATTCTTTCCCTCGTACCTGGCATAGATAATTAGTCTGGGATAGCTCCAAACAATAATAGTACCTCCGCTGGTTGAAGCGTCACCATGACTCCCCCGAAAGTGGCAGCCTTTTGGAGATGATAGGGAAAATAGTTTAATCGTAGCCTAGTACGGAAAGGACTCAGAGACTGACACGCGGGCCGCATTGAAGAGTTCCTGATGAGATCTCCGTGAAGTCGAGGCATAAGATGAAACAGGTCCAATGGCGAACTATAGGAACTTTACGGGCGTCCGGGTCGCTGTGCAAAAGATTGTAAATCTCAGACGAGTGAAAAAGGGACGAGCCAAGAAGCAAATGAAGAAGGCGTGGTTTTTAAGCACTGTGAGGAACACGATAATGGTCTATGGCATCCGTAGGTCATGACCTAGATTCACAATCTTATTTCCGGGATAGTGACGAGGCGCCCGCGGTTGAGGGAGTATTATGGGAGAATAGTTAATAGGCGCCGTCTAAATCGGTAACCCAATGGGGTCGAAGGCGAAGTGCGGCGACCTTCCTCATTTTGGAGATAAACTACGGAAAACACACGATTCATGAAGTACTCACCAGTGAAAGAGAGCGAACCTGCAAAAGGAAGCGCAACGTCACAATCGCGAAAAAGTAGCTGAATGGCAAGATCATGTACGGGAGTCTCGAGACCCGATTGCGCAGGATGCAGCTGTACGGAGTCGTTATCACCCTCTTCCGGACTCACAGGTTCCTTCGCATACGGGCAATCCATATTATTATGTGCACACCTTGTTGGCCAATGACAGATTGACAGTCGGTGATGGGAGGAGGCACCAGCTGACATTAGAATCTGTGAGCGAGTGGACAGGACAAAAAGATACTCGTGCTCTTCGACTAACTTTGATATGACCGGCGCTACCGGCTCCAGTATACTGTTAAAAGAATGATGGAGCATACAGAAAAAAAAAACACAAAGATGCTGTCGCCATAGTATTGACCACGGCTGCCGAGTATAACGGAGATTTCAGTAGCGCGCCATCAGCTTCCGTGTCGGAGAACAAGATCGGCGGTACAGCAAGTCTCTGCCTAGAGCATCGAGACATACCGTACGCAAGAAGATCAGCATCTGTGAATTATCATAGCGATCATCGGGGGGGGGTATCGGCGAGGGCGGGCACCCTGGAATGTTACAGCGCTTGTGTCCCCTTTGTAGTGCGAGAAATTTCTTTGTCGTCACGTTTAGTCCATCGCTGATTCAGCATCCGAGTATCGGTATCGATGCCCAGGTTATTCGATGCTGTGGTACTCTGCTTACAGCGTAGTAATAAATGTGGAAGAGGTTCATCTACCGTGCTGCCTTGTTCCTGAGAAAATAGGTGAATCACCTTACCAGAGACGTAAATCCCACAACATTTTGGTCCTGAGTGCGCATTCTGTTCAGATTAGAAAGAGCTTCTGTCAGAAACGGGCCGGTAGATGCACGAAGCCGCTCTGAACCAGGACCTCACTCACCGCAGAAGGGAAGCTAGGCAATGACGAAATAAATCCGGCTCCTTCTCGTCATATGACAATCTTTATTGACGGAAAGGCGTAACAGTAGTTACAATACCACACGGTAACTTCAGATGTTGCAAGCACAACGGGAGCATATGACTCACAAAAGCAGATTTTTGTCAATACATGCGTGCCGTGGACATCAGACGTTAACAGGGCCCTCCTTGTCATCGAAACGCGCAGTAGTTAATTAAAAGACTTTATGGATGATAGATTCAGCGATCGGCTCGGCGGAAAATCAAGACACGTATGGCTGAGCTGTATCAGCTGAGATGTCCAATCAATCCAGATTTCCAGTCATAGAACAAGAGAAGGTAAGCTGAGATGTTTCATACAGATGGTCGTGAACAAGTGACTAATGAAGACCGGACCGCAATCGATGGGTCGACAGTGAAACGACATTCAGAACGCAGCTAAAAATCAAGAGCTACGCGTCGTAGCACTCGAAAGATTTTTCGCACAGTGAACAGAAGACAAGCATCCAATAACTTAAGGAAACCATTCTCGGCAGTCGATGACGTGCGTGCGTGGCGCATGCTGCCGTGCTACCAACTCGGGTGGGTCGATGACTACTCCAGGGTATTTTGCAAGCTGGAAGCGGATAACGAGCAATGCTGCCGTTTTCATGGGTCTGAAAACGAGACCGTGGATGATGTCGAGGGCATATGTGGCGGATGAGTGCCAGAAGGGAAAAGTCACGCCCAGTCACGGTCACATGCCTCCCGTTTTTGGACGAACCCGTTTTGCCGCTTGCGATCATCATTGATTCCGAGTCCTATGAATATAGGATATCGGTCGTTATGTAGACGGGAAACCCCCGTGGGAATTTCGCATCAGTCAACACGGACTTTGCCGATCCACCACTACTGAGGTCATCGTGGGAATTTTTCGCATCGTCCATCACGGCTTTTGCCGTTCCTTCACTTGGTCTCGTGATGTGAACCTTGCTCGTTTGGGCAAGGTTTATTGATCGAATCCCACGTTGGTTCTTGAATCTTGACCACGATGTCGGCTGGCGTCTCGTCGTCGTCGAGCTCGGTGGTGAGCTCTATTGCATTGCATTTCTTGTGTATCTTTTATCCTTTGCTTCTAGTCTTGCCGCAGTGAGCCTCGAGCTTGACGATTGTGAGCTCGATCACCTTGCATAAGGATTGGGGGTAAATCAACAACGTAAGCGTTTCGTATTCGTACCCCTTCAAGCCTTTACTGACGAAATTATTCTATCTCTAGGATGTCCGTACATGTTTTAATGGTAGGATACCCGTGGGTAAAGGTGTGTCTGCTAGCTTTTGATTCCGTTGTTTTTTTCTCATTGCTTCTAAAGTCCACCCCCTCCTATCCGCCTTCGACATCCGGCTGACTCTTCAGCAATGCAACGGCATACCATCTCTCCTCCGCTCCTAACCTTTCACTTACACTGGCCGTAAGGCATTGATAAGGCAGATCAACACGCGATGAGCGCAACAAGCTCAGCAACAGGCGTCGGCCGCAAGGCATTACTTGAAGTGTCAGGTTTCTTTTGCCTAGGTCTCGGTAGGGTATAAGGAGCGCGTCGAGGGGCATTAACTATATGGTACGTATGCTTAATCCTCTCGTCTCTTTCATTGCTGAGCTAGACTGCTTAGCAGCATCAATGAGTATGCTTGGGAGGGTTGGTGAACTCGTTGGGGTGCGACAATGGTTCGTATATTTGCTTTCTATTTTCCTTGTGCAGCTGACTCGTGTCTTTACAGGTTGTGGTTGAATGCGTAATGGGATTTTTGGGATTGGAAGGTAGGATACTTTCGACAACGCATTGACTTTATACTAATGGCGCCCATAAGACTGCGAATATAGCCAGGATAAATGTACCGAGTGGGTGTTTACTCGACGTTTCTACATGCTTTTGGCTAATTGGTATGGTTCAGGTAGTGAAAAAATCAAGTTAATATTTGCTAATACCACGGGGATGCAAGTGAGATCCAACACTGAGAGCAGCGGTTTACTTTAAGCAATGGATTTCTTTTGGCTAGGTTAGATAATGGTCGGCGGGGGTGTAAGGAGCGCGTTGGGAGATGCTAGTATGGTGCGTATCCTTCTTCCTCACCACTCTTTGGTCGCTGAGTCTACCAGCGAACAGCATCGATGGGTTTATGAGTTCCTCGGGAGCACCACGGTATATGTATTTATGTTCTGCTTTCCCTGCGCGGCTGACTCGTGCGTCGCAAGATTCTGTTGATGGTGTGGTGAGATTTCTGGGTAAGTACGTTAAAGTTCCCTTACCTGCATGTTGACTTGATGCTAACGATGACCTTTAGAACAATAAGACTACGGATATAGTGAGATAAATGTACCGAGTAAGAGTTTCCCCAATGTTTCTATTTGTATTTGACTAACGATACCATTTCAGGTAGTGAAAAATCAAGCCAATGTTCATTACTACAGTGAGGGTGAGGGTGAGGTAGAATCCTAAGAGCAATGAATGGAATGGCGCAACGCATGCAGCATACACAAAGGTACGTTGCCTCGATAACAATCCTTTGAATGCAGCTAATACATGCACTGCAGGCATGAACGAGCAGTGGAGGATGCGTGCCAGGGGAGTCGGCGCAGAGACGGGATAGTCTGTGGGCGAGGGCATGAGGGGGGGAGGGAGGGTCGTATTTATTATTAGCACAGATGGATGGGGTGGGTGTGCCCTCTCGTGATTGGTGAGGAGCGGAGGGGTGCGGGAGGGATGGTTTGTGGGCAGGCCCGGAATCTTATCTGTTTCCGTGCACGGTGAAAAACGTTACGATCTCAGAGCGATTCCAGTGCACAGTTAGTTGGATCATCTTTCGTGCCGCCGCGTGTGGAGAGGTCTTTGAGATGGTCATCCATAGATCCATTTCAGCCGATGGATTGCTCGAAATTCGAATGGGATACGAAAGCATTTGTCCATGCTCCTACCGGCGTGATTCAGCCAATCACAAACACTGCATCCAGCACAATCGATCGATGCAGCAGCAGACGAGCCTAATGAAATTGATACAACCCACGTATTGCACCCGGCAGATCACCACGGCATCAGGAAGTCCACACCGATGAGGCATGCGTAGAAGACGACGGCATAATTTCATTCACGCGTTGCCCTGTCATAATCCCCGTACAGGTCGAGGGTGTTGACATCACAGCGGAGGATAAGTTCTATGCCATCGTCGATGGAGATACTGCCACATACGCTATGGCAGGGGCAATATATCATGGAGTGCACCATTTCACTGCAAGGTACACAGACGAACACGAAAAGGTATGGTACAATGACGGAATTATTCATGACAGGTCGTGCATACTAGAGGGGCAATTAGTAGATGTAAATGTGAAAACGCTCCCTGATGGTAGAGAGTGTGTTGCATACCTGTACGTGAGGAATAGATGTATAAGCATTAGCCCAGATAAACTCGCGAGATCAGAATACCACGATCTGAAGGACTATGGAGTAGGACTCGGATATGCCACGCGCATGCGATGGCCCTCAAATGCTAGTCAATGATCATCGGGGCTGTACCCATCCACCAGCTTTCTCTCATTATTACAAATATTATTAGCTGCGCACGTTGTGTCCCTCTTCTGATAATTAGCAACCGCCGACGTTAATACCAAAAAGAGCGGAGATACTTGCAGTCCGCCTTTGGCTCTTTCGAGGGCGAAACATAAGTTCTTACTAAAGTTCTATTCCTCGATGGACGCTCTGGACGAAAGTATAGAATATTGCTTCTTAATGTAGTCACATCTCGTAAGAGCATAGACAACGATCCTGGACCCGAGAGCATAAGACAGCTAAAGACGACTCGGTGGATGATGCGATAGTTCCAGTTTCCACCCTTGTTGGCTTTCATCGAACGCCAATGCCGTTATTGTGTGGCGTTAACCTCGACGATGTGTATTGTGTTTATTTTCCGGAAGCCATGAGCGGGCGATCTACATTTAATTGGTATACGACGCCAGTAATACAAGAAGTTAGGTATGATAATACATGGCGAGCATTTTTACGAGGTTCCTTGCGACAAAGTCAGCCGCTTTCCTCATCATCATGTCCTATCGCAAACCTTTAAACACGCTTGAGGCGCTACGGGAATACACAGTTGGCAGGAACAGTAGGAGGACAGCGGATTGCTTACGGTAAGGTTATTTTCCCCCCTTTGTCACGGTTGATGACGACCAATTGCATACCCTGCACAAAGTAGGATGTCAATTAAAAGACTCGTTCTTCGAGAGAACTGTACTGGCGTTTCCCATACGACTCGTAGACTCGACGATGCCTTCAACGACTCTCCCGGCCGAGTCATGAAAGAAGACGCGCGAACCGACCTAGACGGTAAAGAGACGAAATAAAGTTATAAGTCTCGATGAATCGTGAAGGATGCGAGAATGGCGAACTGGAAATGTGTTCATAGCCAAGATAGTTAGTGGGGTAGATGCTGTTGGATTCTACGCAATACGGAGGTATAAGTACCTGAATCCCATGGCTGAAGACCTGGATTAGACTGCAGGCTGGTTGTAATTGATATCCAGGGTCCCGGGGTAAGAAGGATGGGACTCGGAGATCGACGGCGTCGGAAAATACCCCAGATCCAGTCAGGGTCTGTTGAAACTGGTAGCAATGATGTATATAAACAAAGGTCATTTGTTCTGTAGTTATGTTATGTCATACCTAGTGTAAGACTACTCTCAAGAATGTCCAGACATCGTATGAAAATTAGAGATCACCCGTTTTTCACTAGGTGTCCTTGGAAGAGCAACGTGGGGTCGCCTCAAATGCGTCGCGGGAGTATCCCAGGCCGCACATGCAGATGTTACCGTGAAAAATGAAAGATATATGGTAATCCTAGGCGCGAAGGCCTCACAACCGGAAACCTCCGGCTCGGAGTTCGTTGTCCGAGATTAAGAGCACCCACAACTGCGAGACGCTGAATCTTCGCGATAGGTAATATCCTCCATAAAGATACACTTCCCACGGACGTGGAAAGCTAAAACCTTGTCTCTGGGACTTCTTTCAGGCTCGGAAACAGCAAGGAAACATTGCTGAAGAGCGTATGTAAGTGCCAGTATTCTTGCTACTTCCCCTATTGAAAAAGGAACGCAAAAGTGGATGAGTGACACGTAAATCAAAAGTGATTCATGTGACCCAACGCTTTGCACTACGGTGGAATATTAATATTTATGAGTGCGATCTCGCGCAATGACGTCTATATCATCTGGGGTAGACATAATTTCAAGACCAACGAAATGAAAGATACCTCCGATGGACATAATTCTATGATGTATGCCGTATCGGATACGTACAAACAAAGTTCAAAGGGAAGCTCACACTTGGTACTCCATGTGAATAGTAATGCGTCTCACCATAATGCAGTGAAAATTGATATGAAAAGTTGGAGATCTTTGTATCTCATCTGGTGGACTGTTTCCACCGCAGATCGGACATAAATGCCGTTGATGAAACGCAGATAGGCATTTTCAGCCGTATTCCTTAGCACCGAAATTAATCAACAGATTTCCAGAGAGAATCAGTTTCAAAGATCGTCCTGAACACCACCATAGCAGGCAATCCCTCTTCGACATTTATAGCACCGCGTACCTCACGTCTAAGCCAAGATCAAGAAGGGAAACAGCGTCTCCAGATTATCGACGATGGCAGATGCGGTTCTCGCGGTAGCCAGCATGCGAAGCAACTTAAAGCTGGCATGGGACTGTGTTAAAGACTTGATACCCTGGTTAGATCGCAACCGCCAAGTTGCTTAGACACGGCATAGAAGGTGATGTTGACCGAGGCAATGTTTACGAAAATTTAGGTTGCAAGAAAAGCTCTCAGGTATACATACAAAAATCTGCGAAAAGCTAGCACTTGAACCGAAAATCCTTTCCTAATTTGTGGCCGGAATAAAGTTTCTGACGTCCCTCGATCATTGATATCTGCCGGTTTTCTAAACTCTAAAACTCCATGTGGCGTGTCTTGTATCCAGACGGTCTTCCCGAGATAACCCCGGAAGCCCCCATAGCTGAAGGATACATTCACACTAACTGTATAGGTTTTGACTGGATTTAGTGAAAGGCGGGTGTGGTCACCTTCCCCCGAAGCCTTCGGAGATGAAATACGGAAATCGCCAGAAGAACATGCACCGCAGGCGAAGAAAAGGGAAGCACTTCTATGACTTCACAGTCGTCAGCATCTGGAAGATAACGGTTAGAATGGACATAAATTCTCGCGATTACAAACCGGAGTTATAACTGGCTGTCGCCTGCAGATTCTCAGGACAATGATTCCTCCGGGAATGGGTTGTCGTTAGCGCCTGTCAAAGTGACATTGGTCGCCAAGACGGTGAGGGTGTACACATAATACGGGGAGGAGAGAATCAGGTTGAAGAACCTATAAGACCGTACCTTGGCGTCCACGATACGCTAATCTTTCCCAGCGACTTATGATGTTGACGTTGAATATTCGGACATGTGAAGCATCCGGACGTCCGAACAGGCGTCTCCAAAGATTGCGCGAGCAAGAATAACATACGGAAGCAGTGTCCGTGTTTTGAACGACGGCTGCGGAATAGATGGCAGGCATCGTAGCGCACTTTGATAGTTCTTGGGAAGAGATATTACACGACCGTATAAATAATTGAGATGTGGACTGGAAGTCCTGATGATACTTTCTACGGGGCTAGAACGGTTCGTGTTGAATTAATCCAGGATATTGAAACGTCGGGTCATTGTGTGGTCGAGCTTAGCGACATTGTAATGAAGCAGAAAGTCGTGTTAGTACATTCGGTAATACAAACGGGCCGTTCTCAATTTCGTTGGTGTTTATCGTAAGCACAAAGTTCGGCTTTATCGTATCGGACGTCTGATACGTGCATCATCAGACTTCTACAAGTCATCAGTAACATCAGTAACAGAAGAATATCGTTCCCAGCCAAGTTCGCGGTATATACGTTGTCACGGTACATCGTAGTCGTTGGGCTGATTCGTCGTTGCCGCGAGATGGATAAACGTAACTATCGAACGTGGTATTGGAGCAAGTGTTGGTTAGTCATAAGAGATCACTAGCGAATCGGGATAGCACCGATAAGAGACACAGCCAGTAATTGGTAATATCGTGTTCCCACTATCTGTTAGTCGGTACTAAAGTGTCGAGCGATGAGTCACTTACCGCACGGTATGTCAAGTAAGATTCGGGGAAAGCAAATCAGCCACCAGTTCCCCTTTCGCGAGAGGAACCTTACCATAGTGATATGGTACACACGTCGACAACCCGAGTTAATGCCCATCTACCCTGGTCCCGGGTCCCCGGCGCGTAAGTCACGTGTATTAATGGATTGGTCTTGTTTGGACGTGTAAACGAAATGCTCCTCCGAGTCTAAACAGTGAAAATGATCTTTCCTCCCTCCCCCACTAAAAGCGTCCCTAGGCGCTATATTTCTTTTTCTTTCTCTGTGCACTCTCATGCGTTGAGATAATCCATACCTCTGTTACCTCGATACCGGAGGGCTGTAAAGAACGTATTTCGACCAAGGCTGCTGCGTACGATGCTGTTCCATACTCACTGTCGACGTCCTGATAAGCCCTGGTGCAGGTATCTTGTTCTGGATGAACAAGAAATTGCTTTTGAAAGGTCTATCATCGCGTGCGCCCTCTCATTATTGCTCAAGATGACTACGTATGCCTCAATTTGTCTATCGTCCGACAATCTTCTCATCGAACCTTGTTTTCGCAGCATATATGTGCCTCGGTCCCGGTTAACCGGTCATTTTCAACTTCTCTTATTGGTTTCTGTAAACATACAGAGTGGTCAGGAACGTCGTCGCCCCTCCTAGGAACATTGGTGCAAAATGTACGTTACCTCCATGACATTCTGAAAGAAAGCAATAATTGGCTTGACATCCAGGTGTTATCAGGCTCTTCATCCAAGATTTGGTTGTTGGAGTGACGTTTAAGAAGAAGAATGGGCAGTCCTTTCGATGGTGTGAGCGCTTTGCTGGTATTTGTCTATCATCATCGTCGCTAACAGAATGACCAAACTTCGTAGCTCACAGAAAGTTCTACCTGCTAGCCGGTCACGCCATTCTCGTCCCTTGAATGACTCAAATCTCCACGCTCTTGCGTTGTGGAAGGAGTGGCGATACTTTATCCTACTTATTAGTCCTAGGTTTCGTTAATCACCGACTTATCATGCGCACCATGTTCGAGTTGCCTTCAGATGCCCTGGCGACATTTTTTTTCATCAACGCCTTCGATACTGATACACATGCTCTCGGGCTTTCATCATCAACGATAACGCGATCTGGTTGTAGAAAGCTCGACAATCGTCATCATGCCCAGGCCGTGCAGCATGCGTGCCTATCGTATGATCCCAGAGGTTCTACTTTCCATAATTCAGCTCTGTTCTGTCTCGTGATATCAACACGTATGCCGCCGGCAACTATTCACACACCCGGCCTGCTTCCCAAACACATATCTGTAGGCCTTCCTGTGCGACGAGCCCCTCGATGACTTCCCGTTTTGCTTCGATAACCAGGTTCTCTTACGCAAGAATGAGCGTTCAATCTTCTCCCCGCAACAACGCCGATCTCAACGCCATCTCTTATCGACACTAAGACCTGGGGTCCGTTCTCACATGGAGGAACGTCTTCACCCACATGCGACAGATAGTCTGCCTTGTGGCGAAAAGCTTGGCTCGAAGTCATTGAGTAGAATAAAAGCATCCTCTGCAGAGGTAATAACAGCGTCAGCGCAATGTTCCACCTTCCTGCACTACTCTTAGCCTTCGCTAGCGTCGCTTCTGCGATCAAGTCTCTCACCATCTCAACCTCTGGTCAGTATCCTTTTCCGCCGTTCCACGTTCCATTACGCTGACGAGCAGACCTTGACAGCCCCGGCGAGCATCTCGGACGTCTCTACTCTCGAAGTAGTGACGACTATTGTCAACGACGGCGACGAAACTGTTAAGCTCCTCAACGACCCTCGTACCGTTCTCAATTCATGGGCTACGGAGTCCTTCACAGTCGTCAACTCAGCTGGGATCTCTGCAGACTTCACGGGTGTCGCTGTACGCTACATCCCTTCAGTTGCCGCTAAGAAGGGTGCCAACCACGCGTTCACCGTTCTTGCGCCCGGAGAATCTGTTTCCGTTACGCATGAGCTAGGAAACTTCTACAACTTCACCAACACCGGGGAAAGTGGGTACACCATCACCCCTCTGTCCACCATCCAGGCCGTGGAAGATGATGGTACCCTGACGACCATTGGCGCTCACGTCACCCCCGCCTCTATCATGCTCTCCGGCCAACTTTCCTCTTCTTCGACGCTCTCATCCTCTTCCCTTGGTGGAGCTTCCGATGGACGTTCTAGTGCGCGCTCCCTCAGCAAGCGTGCAAGTTACACTTCATGCTCCTCGTCCCGACAGAGTATTAATGCCCAGGCGATCTCCGATAGCTCTGTCATAGCCCAGGCCAGCATTGACCACTTGGAGGCTAACCCGAGTGGTTCGACCACCCAGACGACGTGGTACGGCACGTTTGCGACGGGCCGGTACAAGGGTACTTTGAGCGCTTTCGAGGTATACTTGTTTCCTTCTTTTTACTTCCTTCTCGGACCAGTCTGACGGTAGTGAGTAGGGCCTCGTCTCGGAACCCGCTTCTTGGACATACGACTGCTCGTGTACTGATTCGGACACGTATGCATATGTCTATCCTTTGACTTACGGCAAGGTGTACTTGTGCGGATACTACTGGGAGTGTCCTGCTACCGGGTCAGGCAGTCGAGCTGAGTACGTCCGACTCTTCGATTTTATTACTCTTTCCTGATAATAAACAGCACAATCATCCATGAGGGAACGCACTTCCCCGAGATTTTGGGAACTGATGATTACGCATACGGTATGCCGATCATTCGTACCTACCTACATCAGCTGATGGCTTGTAGGTGAGACCGCGTGCAAGTCCCTCGCAAAGTCGAACCTCGCGAGGGCGTACTTGAATGCAGAGTACGTCTCTTCTTTCCCTTCTTCGGTTCTATTTCGTACTGATGCGACTTTGACACAGTAATCACGCGTTCTTCTCTGACTATGTATAAACATGAGTTTTGTGAGGTAAATGTGGCAATAAAGAATGAAAAGATGTATTCTCTTTACTTTTCTTTCATTCAGGCTCTGCAGCTAATCCTGTTCGTCACATTTCCCGTTTCATGAGCTCCTTTCAGGGGACGATAAGCTACTAAGGAGTATGAGTTCTCGCTGTTTGACATTGCAACAATCGCTATTTCAGTTACTTAGCTCGATCCTTGATGACATCGAGTCTTTACCTTCTCGGCTCCGAGCCAAGCTTCTGCGGATAGTCGAGCGAGCGATAGGATGGGTTATTTTTCATGCAATCGGACCGAGAAATTTCGACAACTTATTTGGATTGATCACCTACCGTCACATCTTTTTTTCCCTCATTATCCACTGAGTTCAAGCATGATACATTTATTTGGTCGAACACATTCCGACTCGCCTCATTGTCGGTGATATCTGTTTCATTACTTTGCAACTGATGTCCCATCATTGACAGGAATTAACCAGCTGTGCAATGACAACGCGCCTCATTGATAAGAGTGATAGGCTTCCTTCAGATGATCCCCGCTTCTTTTGTTATCAATCTATTGGGTTTCATTATTATTGTATCCTACAACCACCTACAAAACGCGTTCGAGGCGCTGAGGAAAGAAGGAAGGAGGTATGCATGATAAATAGCATAAAGCAAAAGTGTATTGCTTACGGTAATTTAATTTCTGATTCTTCCATGGTCACGCTTGACGCGAAACATTTGCCCTACAGCGAGTACTAGTAAGGCTCCAGCTAAATGTTATGTCCGAGAGAGCGAAGCTCACGTCACCCGTGCGGCAATTGGATTCAACGACGCCTGATGCAATCTGCCCGGACGAATCATGAAAAAACAAACCGTGGGAACCAGTCTAGATGGAAGACAAGGAACAAAATTGTAGTAAGCCTCGATACAATGTGAGGAACACGAGACGAATGCGCTGAAAACATGTCAATGAACAACCTTCACAACAGAAACACCGATTAGAAATTCGTGTTGAATTTTCTGATCACCTATTGAAGAAGTGCTTCGAACAGATGCAGAAAGTCGAGGTTACAACTCCTAGACTCCTCATACTAGAAGGCCTAACAGGTAAGCACCTAAAGTTGACGACCAGAATTTGAGCATGAAGACTATTGAAGGCCATAGAATAAATATGATTGGTAAAGTCTTTTGGATAGATCTCGTTCAAGGTAGCGTGAGGTTATCCTCCCTTTTTCAGAGTATATCAGTTCGAAAGAAAGATTATAGAGAATGGAGGTACAATCGACTGCGCACAAGAATTACCACGGGTTATCGGTTGCGGATTCTCAGGTTGGTGATTCTTTAGTACATGAGCTATTGTTAGCACCTGTCTAGATGGCATTAGTTGTCGAGACGATGAGACTTGTACACATAATAGAGACGACGATTGTACAACTTTATCAGTAATGCCCTTCTTTTCTGCGAGTGTAGATTCCGGAGAGTATTCTGAATTAAAATTCCACTAGAATCCACTTCGTTATAAACAAGCGTGTGCCAGGAGCTTATGGCACCCGTTTATACAAGTCTCACCATTCCTAGGATTCTGTAGTACCCTTAACATCCGAAGCCTTGGTTTAACACATACTACCAGGCTTATTTTCTTATTCACAAAGCCTCCCGACTCAGACTATCCATGTCAGTTTTAACATTCACCTAATTGTGAACAGCTTGTAAGGTGGTTACCGTAACCCACGAAACAACGGTTTACCAAGAGGACCAACTTTAAATACTCGTAAATCACCGCAGTCGTCGGAACGAGCTCTTTCTAAAGAATACGAGAAAAGAAAACCGTGTCTAGAATGAGGAACACGAGGCGAATGCACTGAAAACATGTCAATGAACAAGACAGCGGGTACATCGATCGTTAAATGTGCTGCACAACGCAGTAGTCTACGTACCCAATGGCCCTTTATGCCGTTCGTATGACCTTGGAGGTTAGTTAACATATGCAGACTATTGATGACGCACAGTCTGGAGAAACACACAGTGCAGAATGGAACAGAGATGGATAGTAACTATCCTATCTTTTCGGAAAGAATTCCAGGTTCTAACTTCTCAGTTAGCGATGAAGCTAGTAACTGTTCATGGTGCCTACGGAGAGGAGTTCATTCCATAGCAAGACTCTCGATACGCAGCGGTTCTTTTTGCTGCGAAGGGAAAAGTTCCAGAGATAAATTAGTACCACGAGAAGATGCTCGGATTTGTCGGCAACAAGTACCTTTTGCGAGTGAAGGATAAGGCAGGAAATGCATCTCTGGATGATTCTAGTCTCTACAGTATTAGTTATTCTTCCTGGAATTAAAAAATTAAAACTGGAAAAAGCAAAAGTAACTATGCTCCAGAAGATTACAATACAAGGGTCTCATAATCGTGACTGTGGAAACCCCGAGCTTGTCCGAGACCAGGGACTCATGTTGAATCTATTACCCATGAAGAAGCTTAGGAATGCTTCGAATGGATGCAGAGAGTCGAGGCTACGGCTCTGAGACCCAGGTACTAGAAGGCCGCCAAGAAAAGTCGTCAAATAGCATGTGTAGTACCTACTATTTTTAGATCCGGCAGAATTGGAAGATCGGTTAGTACGTACTGAGGACGGAGAATAAATCTTCTGAAGAATTTCTACGGTAGATCGCAACCGCGGAGCTTTTAAGACACAAGATTTACTGGTGACGGCTCGAGAAGACCATAGAGATATGGGTTGACTGAAGCGTCTCATACCGACAGAAAACCGCAAACGGTCAGCGTTGAGCACATGTCAGAAATTCCCTCCCAATAACTCGAATACGGGGAACGAATGGGATCTACGTTGCCGTGGCGTATGTGGAGTCGGTCATTTCCTGGATAACGCGAAAGCGCCTAGGTTTGACGTCCAGGCCTTGGCCCTGAAGATAATAGGGAGAAGTACGATTTGTAAACTCTTTGGCTAGATCTGGTCCAAGGCGCCGTGTGGCCATCTTTTTTCTTTCAGCGTAAATTAATTCGAATAAAAAAGAGTATGAAGATGAACGTACTCTCTAGACTGCGTACAAGAATTACGACTGGTCATCAGCTGCGGATTCTCAGGTTGGTGATTATTTGCTATTGTTAACCCCTATCAAGATGGTATTAGTTGTCAAGACGGTGAGGGTCGTACACATAATAGAGACGATGATTACAATTTTACCATTAATGCCATTTTCAGCGAGAGGAGAGTGGTCTGAATTAAGATTCCACTTTGTCAGAAACAAGGTTCTACGGGCATGTAACAAGATCTTAAGGACGCCGCCCGTTTACACAAGACAAAGGATTCCGAGGACTCCGTAGTACCCTTCGCATCTGACAAGTCCCAAAACTTGGTTTACCACGAACTACCAAGCTTATTTCTCATTGACAAAGCCTCCATACTCAGACTGTCCATGTCAAGGTTTTGGCTTTCACTTAATTGTAAACAGTTTGTAAAGATGTTACCCGGAACCCACGAAGCAACGATCGGTCTCCCAAGATGACCCACTTGGAATATTCGTAAATCACAGCGGACCTCAGAATGGGCTCTTTTCGAAGATCACGAGGGAAAAAGACGGCACGCGGAAGCCGTCCTTATGCCTTGAACTGCGGCAGGCTTCCTAACACACTCGCAGAAAGTGGATATATATGCTGCTTCAGAAGTTGGGATATATGCGCAATCAGATGAATGCGCAATTAATAAATCAACCATCTCCCAAGCATACTGCTTTCGGATAACATATCCATCGGCAAGAAACTGATTTAGGGAAGTTTCTCCCATATAAAACAGTATATACACGCGTACTCACCATTATCAGAATGTTGGCACAACTTGTCTGATCCTGAAGAATCGCGGATATATTTAGAATATCCACCGTGCTATTAAAAGATTCGGAAGCTGCCTTGGAATCATTAATCAGGGCTGAGTCTGGCTGAGTTAAGTTGTTATTGTTTCGTGGCGGAGGAAGAACGCTAGATAATTCTTGACGTGGGATAGCGAATAAATCCGTAGCACAGACTAAGGGTACATCGTACACCGTTGAACGAGGTGAGTCTAGATGGTCCATTCATCCGGTCCGGTGTAATGGACCGGAAGAAGACCGATATTCAATATTCAGGAACACAGATAATAATGGATCTGTCTTTGATTATCACCCCAAGGTATAATAAATACCACACGCAGGTTATTTTCCTGGCGAAGGCCGTCTCCTTCGCGCTGACACCGTGCAGTCAACAGACATGTTAATGATGTCGGTCCTCCACTGTCGCCCAGGGATGAAGATACAACGGTCGTTGACGTCAGAGGATTTTGTTCCGGCTTGACAACTATTCGTCAGTGGGATGTCGCACTTCGAGTGAAAAGCCACCAGAAGCCGAGATGAGAGGCTGAGCGTGACGGGAAGGTGGAGCATTGCGCGGAGGCTATTCCTATGTTTACAGCGCGATGAAATTCTGTTCAGTGCCTATGAACCAGACTTGTTACTCAAAGAGAGTCTGCCGAGGATGAGATTCTCCATGTAACGATGTAATCGGGTGTGCTTACAGGCATGGACGTCGCTGAGGATAAAAATATCAACTTTCATCTCGCGTAAGTTATTTATCATCGAATTAGGGACCGTACCCATGATATGTATCCTCATCATACGGAGTAACCACGGGACATGAAACAAGATTACATCAAAGAGCACAAAGGGTTACTGTTATGGATCTGCCGAAATCCGGAGATGCGAGCACGAGGCGAGGAGTAGTGATCGAAGTGAGGTAAGATTAATTAGGAATGATGTACGTTGTTAGGGAATATATTGGATTCCGGCGAGGGTTCGTGAGGAGACCTGAGTGGTCCAGTTTGCGAAATAAAGGAAATCAGCAAGCGCGAAGCAATTACCAATATAGAAAGCCTGTAAGCGCGAAGCTATTACGGGCCATGGGTGAAGGCAAGCGCTAAGCGTAACCTTCGGGTTGGTATCAGAAAGCGCTAGGCATATCCAACGAGTTGTTCAGTAAGCGCTAGGCGTAACTGAGGGTTCACGCAGTGAAGGTGTCCTGAAAGTGGTAGATTGATTGAGTATCTCTAATACAATGTTATCTACAAGTTTATATACTAAGGAAATGTTCGAGTGATTATTATTCTACAATGTTCTATAATATTCCAGTATCAATACGAAGAATAGAGAAAGTAAGAGAAAGTACGAGCGAGTCACTACTAGGACCGAGAAGGCTGAGTTCGGGCATGTGTTGACTCATGCACCGAATCAGTGGATACCCAATATCCATAACAGTTACCGAACATAGAGAGCCAATCTCGGAGAAAACAACTTTCTCCTCCACGGGCCGGGAGTGGTAATGAAGGTCGGGATTCTGCGCCCGGATCTCGGTTTCGCCGAGGATGAAAATCGAAGTCATACGGCCCGATGCTAAAGGTGCAGATCGGAAGAAAGTGTCCTATGATCTTCTTCGGTGAAGACCCTCCTACAGCAAGTATCAAAGATAATATATTGTGTGAGAAAGAACTGAAGAGGGAGAATATCTTTTGACTACCTCGAGCAACGCATAAACGGTCCGTTCGTAAATAGCAGAATACTTGGAGGGAGGATCGCCTGCTTCTGTGTGATATGGGCTAAAATGAGGAATGTTAAGCGTTAAAACAATACAACAAACACAGAAACATTATATATCTATCCCTGTTTCTCCGTAACAAGATAAGATACTCACGTTGCTGTGAAAGGTTTTTTTTAAACATGGCTCAACAGCGACGCCATCAGAAGAAAAGAATAATTGGGCTTTACGAGGTTGTCCTAGACTACTGGACCATGAAGAACCACAACGGGACATAAAAGTGCTTGGACAGCGGTGAAGGTGGTGACGGGAGATTTACTGTATTTAGATCATTCGCGAACAATCAACCACGCGGTGATCGACGCGTCGTACATCGCGTCGTGTCACGGTGTCAGTCACGGTCTCGCCTGTCTAAGATGGGTTTAAAACTTGTTTTACGCAAGTAGTAGTAGTAGTAGTAGTCGTCGCACTGGCAAATGGTCCCTATCAAGGGAACAGCCAATGTTTTCTATGCCGTTGTTGACAAACAAGTCAACATCGTAGACCGCGAAGAACCCATGCCGCTGTGAACATCGTTGGTTACTTAGGCCAACGCATCTCACGGAGTTGGATGACTTCGAAGGGGCATAAAACAGATGTGATTATTTTACTCCTGCGATGCAGGACTGTCTGCCCATAGTGCCAGGGGAGCTACATATGCAAGTATAATTGCCCTGAGCGCATACTAGTCAAGGGCTTTTTCAATTCCTGGATCGAAGGACCAGGATCCTCCCCAGAGACACTCAAACCTGTAAGTCGCGGTTCAGAGCATCTGCAGCACCTGAGGTTCGACGCATCCTCCTTCCACAACACAGTCTATCATGCCGTTACGATCGAGTACTCCTATCCTTGATGATTATAAGACCCAGAAACCTTAAGTGAACCTAAATAGGGGAATTCACACTGATCCGGTTGTGAACTGGCCGGCAATTCACACAAAAAGTGTGACTTCACGTGACACACTGGGAATCCTAGTCTAACTCTCACCCCCTTCGCGCCGCAGGCAAGATTTTGGGTTTCGTCTGCTGTTTCCACTGTTCTGCCACTCTGGTAACGCTACTGCATGGCTGGCTTCTCCGAGGAGAACCTCGACCCGGTCCTCATGGCAATGTCCCGGCCATCAAGCTCGACGACTAATGCAGCAACTGGGTCTGAGAATATGGTCACCCCTGGTACCTGTGAGCTCATCGTTTGGTCCCCGATTCTTTCCGAAGAATGAGGAAATGACAGAGGGTTATAGAAAGCCGTAACTGGTCGTGAGTAGTGCCAAACTGTCTGGACAGGGGCTATACTCCGGGTTGGCTTAGCTAATTTGCGGTGATTGGCGAGCATGCGGCATGCTACGGCTGGCATGCCGGGTGGCTGAAATTGATTGCCACTGTGGCTGAAAAACTCTGTCTTTCCGACTTCTCCCTATTGGTTTTTTATATCCTGATCTCATCAGAAAACTGTTGATGGCATGCTTATAAAGCGATTCACTGGCAGACGTGCTTTTTCCCCTTCTCCCTCATCATCTTTTCGTTTTATGGGTCTGTGCTTCTCTTGCAGTCCCTATTGCTGCTCGTTTTTTACGCTCTGCGGATGCCCTGCATCAACTTCTGTCTGTTCCACAGCCCTGCTCTGCGGTTTATCCATATCAGCCTCAGGCTACAGCTCTGCTTTATTTGTTTACCTATCGTAGCGTCATGCATCTGTTTGTTTTTGATAAATTACCCTGTGATACTATGTATGTAGGATATAATGATAAAATACAGTCCTTATATGAACCAAAAATCCCAAGTCAGCGTGCACATTTTGCTACACCTACTAGTGTTTGCCTATGGTTGTGTCTGATGTTCCGAGAATGCATACCCATTCATGGTCGGACATTTACAGTGAGATGTCATGATCATTGTGATGTGTTCATTGTGGAAAGCCTTGCTCTGGATCGACGTATTCAACTTCCTAGATCCGAGATTGAGGCATCAACATTCTATCCTTGGACTTATGACCAGAAAATGTTTGTTGGGGAACAGACCAATCCCTCTTGGATATATGCCAACGAGCACCATTTGTCTGGCTCTCTGGATTGTTCTATGGTTGAGGAGATGGTTAGTGTTGTTCCCGTACCTCGAACGGAACGAAAACGCAGTTCAGTGATTAAGACGGTAATTGCCTCTTTCATGGCGTACGCTTCTGAAGTGTCTGTCATGCCTGATTCCACCGTTTTTGACCTCCATAGTCAGCTGGCTGGTGCCTCTGCTAGAAGTGATCGGCGTCGGTTTTCAGTGTTCGAACTATTCCATATACGGTTTGGTGATAGTGTGTTCCCAGGTATTATCCGTTGGCATCAGGGCTTGCAGTCATACGCTCCTGACACTTGTGAGCTGAATGATCTCTTCTGTGATCTCGAGTTGGACTTCTCATCATTCGTGAAAAAGAAAGGGATTCAATTACCACGTATAACCAATACCATGTTAAAGGCTATCAACGACTTGCTTCATTTCACTAGGTGTCTCTGTTGGTGCAAGATTTCAAGAGATGATTATATAGATTTCTTGGTAGACAGCCTTCAGAAAAGATGGGACGACGGTATCACAACCCCTGGATACCTTATAGCCGACATGCTTAATCACTACATAGCTTCTGTGGACCTTCAGTCGCAAACTGCCTTGTTTGATCTTCTGGAGGTAGAGTACGGTGTTCAGTTATGTTGCATATTACTTCCTCCAATGCATGTCCACAGTCGCCGTGAAAGACATCAAAATATGATGGCAGAACAGCATAACATGGAGACTGATAATTTGGCAGCACACTTTCACAATATAAAAGAGAGTTGGCCTTTGCCTGTGCCCCAGGATGTCAAGAACAGATGTATTTGAGATTTTAGAGAGAAAACATGTTGGCCTGACACCTTTCCATGTGCGGTATGTTCTAGGGATCTTGTTAAGGGCGAGCCTTTAACTGTTAAGTGTTATCCGTTTGCAGGAGTGAATGAGACTTTCGCTGAGAAGTTCCATTTGGATCTATTGGCAGTCGATGATGCTGAACATTGACCTGAATGTGTCGAGCATCCCATGTTATGTGGCTGCATGGTGGAACCATCTGGTTGCGTCGATGGTCTGTTTAATGTGTGTGTTTATTGTGAGAATCAGCTGAAGGATAGGCGTCTACCCAAATATGCGATCAGGAATCAGCTGTTCCATGGAGCCTTACCTGCCTACTTTAAGGACATCACATGGGTGGAGGAGATGGTTTGTTCGATATATCGATGTACTGCTCATGTTTCTCATCTTTATGGTTCTCCTGATCCAGCGCAGCCTCAAGTATTCTATGGTAACACTTGTGCTCATGATGTTAATTTGGTTTCCACTGTGAGCGTGTTGCCCAGAACACCGTCCGATATAAAGGATATGCTTAGCGTGATTTTCGTAGGTCCACGTCCATCCATAAAGTCCTGTTTGAAGACGCTGTTTTATATTTGGAAGAAAAAGGTTTGGCACTTGTGCAATATCTCTGTAAGCACAATCGATTGTATCATGACATTGAACTGAGTATAGAACAGATAGAATTGTATGGACGATTAGATGGTGTCGACGATATCATCCCTGGTCTCAAAGAATACGCCTTCCATTTTGAACATCATACATCTCAAGCGGACCTCTTTGAGGAGGAGACTGCTGGTCTTGAACCTCACTATGTATCTGACATGATGAAGGATGTTGAATTGAATGATGCCAACGAAAATATGTGTTTGCTCGACTGTATGGGAGTGTCCAACGTAGAGTCCGTGAAGATTCATGAGGGGACGTTCATGGCTTCAGCCCTTAACAACTTGGTTAAATCTAATAAGAAGCCTGATATGATAATATTTTGTGGTGATGAACCTATCAATGAGTATAATAACCCTGATCTAATGATGGGTATGTTCCCTACTCTTTTTCCGCTTGGGATCAGCAGGTTTGAAGACCCTGAATGGCCAACATATTTGTTTTTCACTCTCAGTGTAATTATTACTTGG